>NC_079200.1:69048118-69240618 GCF_029499605.1 Hyla sarda
TGTGATTGTTTAGTCATATTTAATACATCCACATACACATTTATCTGGTGTCAGGATGCTATTGTGGTACTTGTGACCGTTTGCAGGCATCCTCCATTGTATGCAAATTTATGCTGGGGATCGCCCTTAGCAACGGTTCACAAGAGCAGGACCTCCGCCCCAGCAAAGGTGCACAACTGCACTTGGGGTTGAGTTTTCATGCTATAACCATGTTCATGCAAATATAAGCCGACATGTCTTTGCTTAAGGCTTATACTAATGCACCCTTTTATCTTGCTGGGTAGCATTAGGGTTTCACCTGTGAGGCCTGCTACAAATGAACCAACCAGGGGTGGGGCTTGTAGTTTGTCTACTCCCTCCCATTGTATGTGTGCTTAGATTCATACTGGAGGTGACTGAGGAGCAATCTGCAAGTCAGGCCTATGGCTGCCGTATATCGGTTCCTGGTTTTATTTATCTGGCCAGGTAGGTTAGTTGATAGGACCCGCATCACTTGAGAAACCTTGGCGTGGTATGCGGGCTCAAGTGTGTCCTTCATATAAGGATATACTGGCTAATGTCTCAATTTTACATCAGTTTTGAGGTATAGCTAATGTCATTGTTTACATTAACCACAGCAGTGAAACCACATTGTGATCCATAGGTGCGGGTCCTCCACTCCAACGTAGGTGCACAACTGCACTTGGGGTTGGGTACCTTGTATCAACCTTGGATCACATCAATTTCTGTGATTGATAAGTTGCTCACCACTGAATCACCACTGGACTACTCCTTTAACAAAGTATGGAGATAAACTTTTGTTATTGACCAAATACTTATTTTCCACCATAATTTGCAAATAAATTCTTAAAAATCAGACAATGAGATTTTATGGATTTCTTTTTCTCATTATGTCTCTCATAGTTGAGGTATACCTATGATGAAAATTACAGGCCACTCTCATTTTTTTAAGTAGGAGAACTTGCACAATTGGTGACTGACTAAATACTTTTTTGCCCCATTGTAAGCAAAGTCCCGTACAGTAATTCTGATGCACAATCTGTTGTCTCGTGCGGTTTCTGGGATACAGTTCAGATTGGTGGGTTTTCGTAGGGACACAACTGAATCCTGTTCATGTACGCCAAAAGTTGTGGTGACACGGGGGTGCTAGGAATACCTGATCACTTTGTGACGCCAGGGCACTGTTAGCCTATACGCGATCTGAGGTAGAGACAGCTTCTCCTGGGCCAGACATGGGGTGTAAAGAAACACACCAATGTCAGATTACGGATAACTGCCTTTTACTGAGTAGGGTGCACACAAACGGTATAGTGCAGAGTGGAGAGGATGCAGTGTAAACCGTTGGGAACCCTGTTGCCTTGCTGGGACTTATGTTTTTCACTCACTTAATTAATACTGACTTGATATGAGACTGAAGATTCTCCACGCCAGTTAGAGTTCTGACAAGGTCCAATTTCTCCACCAGGGCTTGACGTTCCCCTGTATGGGGGAATCACTTGCAGAATGGCTGGATAAGACTTGAGAAGAGATTTGTTCTTGGACTTCCCTCAGAGCTTCTCCACACAAAACTTCACTCCTTTACCACACTTGTGCTCAGCATGACCTCACACAGGAACTAAGGTAACTCCTCTCCCCACTACTCTATATAGCTAACAGTTTAGGGGTTCCAATTGGGCAGGCAGAGTCACACGGTACACACTGCTCCTCTGCTTTTAAAGGTACAACACGCATAAATAACATATTTTACAGTGCACGTGAGAAACATAATAAACATTTGCTAACGTGCTTAAACATATTAAATAGAATGGAGCTCCGCAGCCCACAGGACAGCCTTTGGTGCTGGGATACCACATACACAGCTAAAGAAAACAGAAACCAACATCTCCCACCATGCAATACTCAGTAATCTATTGCATCTCCAGTCTCAAGATACCACTCCCTGTCCATAGCTTTTAGATAGATAGATAGATAGATAGATAGATAGATAGATAGATAGGATCAGTACATGATAAGTAATGTAATGTATTTACACAGTGACTCCCCCAGCAGAATAGGGAGGGTTGCTCTGGAGTATAATACAGGATGTAGCTCAGGATCAGTACAGGATGAGTAATGTTATATATGTACACAGCAACTCCACCAGAAGAATAGTGAGTGCAGCTCTGTAGTGTAATACAGGATATTATTTCTGATCAGTACAGGATAAGTAATGTAATGTATGTACACAGTGACTCCACCAGCAGAATAGTGAGTACAGCTCTGGAGTATAATACAGGATATAACTCAGGATCAGTACAGGATAAGTAATGCAATGTATGTACACAGTGACTCCACCAGCAGAATAGTGAGTACAGCTCTGGGGTATAATACAGGATGTAACTAAGAATCAGTACAGGATAAGTAATGTAATGTATGTACACAGTGACCTCACCAGCAGAGTAGTGAGTGCAGCTCTGGAGTATAATACAGGATATAACTCAGGATCAGTACAGGATAAGTAATGTAATGTATGTACACAGTGACTCCACCAGCAGAATAGTGAGTACAGCTCTGGTGTATAATACAGGATATAACTCAGGATCAGTACAGGATAAGTAATGTAATGTATGTACACAGTGACTCCACCAGCAGAATAGTGAGTACAGCTCTGGTGTATAATACAGGATATAACTCAGGATCAGTACAGGATAAGTAATGTAATGTATGTACACAGTGACCTCACCAGCAGAATAGTGAGTACAGCTCTGGAGTATAATACAGGATGTAACTAAGAATCAGTACAGGATAAGTAATGTAATATATGTTCACAGTGACTCCACCAGCAGAATAGTGAGTACAGCTCTGGAGTATAATACAGGATGTAACTAAGAATCAGTACAGGATAAGTAATGTAATGTATGTACACAGTGACTCCACCGGCAGAATAGTGAGTACAGCTCTGGTGTATAATACAGGATATAACTCAGAATCAGTGCATAATAAATAATGCAATGTATGTACACAGTGACTCCACCAGCAGAATAGCGAGTGCAGTTCTGTAGTATAATACAGGATGTAATTCAGTATCAGTACAGGATAAGTAATGTAATGTATGTACACAGTGACTCCACCAGCAGAATAGTGAGTACAGGTCTGAAGTATAATACAGGATATAACTCAGGATCAGTACAGGATAAGTAATGTAATGTATGTACACAGTGACCTCACCAGCAGAATAGTGAGTGCAGTTCTGGAGTATAATACAGGATGTAACTCAGGATCAGTACAGGATAAGTAATGTAATGTATGTACATAGTGACCTCACCAGCAGAATAGTGAGTGCAGTTCTGGAGTATAATACAGGATGTAATTCAGTATCAGTACAGGATAAGTAATGTAATGTATGTACACAGTGACCTCACCAGCAGAATAGTGAGTGCAGTTCTGGAGTATAATACAGGATGTAATTCAGTATCAGTACAGGATAAGTAATGTAATGTATGTACACAGTGACTCCACCAGCAGAATAGTGAGTACAGGTCTGAAGTATAATACAGGATATAACTCAGGATCAGTACAGGATAAGTAATGTAATGTATGTACACAGTGACCTCACCAGCAGAATAGTGAGTGCAGTTCTGGAGTATAATACAGGATGTAATTCAGTATCAGTACAGGATAAGCAATGACATGGATTTACAGAGTGAAACACACTTCCGTATTGTTACATCCTGGGATCCCCGTTAAGTTTGCATAATTCCTGGATGGCTCTTGCGGTTCAGGTGAGATAAGAGGGCGCGTCTACCTGTTGTCAGTCACTGTGGGATCACTCACTGTGTATAGGGATGGCCCAGCCTCCTGCATTCCTATTGATAGAGTCAAGGATGTGTCCAGGAAAGGGAGGGAGTGTCGTCAGCACACAGAATAAGGGACTGGAAGGCTTTGGACATTGCTTGCCTCTCGTCTTGCTCAGCAGGCCATAAGGTGGGTATCTAAGGCAACAGGATATTTGTAGGGGGGTAAAGGGTGTGTAGTATGGGAGGGGGTGTCCATATAACACGGTATTGTTCTAGGAAACATCTTATGTAACTACTATCAGCTGATTTATAGTTACAAGCCCCAAAGTGCCCTGTGTAATTGCAGTATGTTCTGGTACTTGTAGTACTCAGGATTTGGATAGGCTGTCACATCCTATGTAGACAGGGCATGCTGGCACTTATGGTTTGGAGAATTCTACACGCACAGCCAAGTAGGTTGCTGCTTCATAAATCATATTACAGCTGGAGTGGAATGCTGGAGCTTATGGTTCTATGACTGATATATGTGTGTATGTAGCAGCTGTTAAATCTTTTGAATGTTTATATTGTCTGTAAGTGAAAGTCTTCTTTTGTTGCTTGTTAGGTTTTGTCTGTTCCAGGGAAAGCTGTGTGACTAATTCCAAAACCATGTTCAGTTCTAAAAGGCAAATCTACATGACTAGGATATAGCATAGAGTGGCAATCTGTGTGGAAGTTGAGGTACTAGGAACATTGGTTATCACCCAACTTTAAAAAAAATAGATCTAACTATGAATCTGCTAAATTTGGTGACCACCACACTGCCATAAGACTTGCCACCCAAGTTCTGAAAGTCAACCCCATCTATACAATGGTGAATTATCCTTTTGGCCAGCGCTATATAACTGGGCGGAAATAGTAAGACACTAAGAAAGCTGGGTAGTAATTGGCAGCCTTTTAAGTTTTCGCCAAGCTTTTTCAAAAACAGGTAAACTTAGAAACTGCAAAACTGACACGATAGTAATTTTATGAGGTATTTTTGCAAGTTTTTAGTTAAATCAATATTGCCCAACTGCACTTATCTTATGGTGTCATTTTCGTGGATGTCTCAAGCGACCCCCGAATAATATATTACTTTATTATAACTGCAGAACATGCTAGAGCAGTCAACAAACCTGTGGCTGCCTGCTGCCACCCGAGGCTACATGTTATATCCAAACCCTGCAGCGCTAAAGATTACAGGACACAAGCCATAATGAATGTTCTGCAGAGAGGAATGTGCAGAGGACTGTATCACAACTGAAAGACTTAGATATACCATCTCAGCACATAGTATCACTCGTAATAGGATTAGATACAGCAGCTTAGCAAACAGCATCACACACGGCAGAATTAGATGCCACTTCTTAGCAGGCAGTATTACACATGATAGGCTTAGATACAAAGCTCAGCAGTCGGTATCACACATGAAAGGATTAGATACAGCAGTTTAGAGAAATTCTTTCAAGAAGAAAAGTCATAACCCCCACCCCTCTGTTGCTTGTCTCTATGTGCCCTCCCCTGCCTCTGTCACCCCCAGTGCCCTCCCCTGCCTTTACCACCCCCAGTACTCTCCCTGCCTCTGTCACCCCCCAGTGCCCTCCCTTGCCTTTACCACCCCCAGTGTTCTCCCTGCCTCGGTCACCCCCAGTACCCATCCTGCCTTTGTCACCCCAGTGCCCCCTCTCCCTGTTAGCCCCAGTCACCCACCTCTATTAGCCCAAGTGCCCTCTCCTGCGCCTGTCTCCCTTAGTGCCCTCCCCTGCCTCTGTCACCTCCATTGGTTTCCCATGCTTCTGTCACCCCAAGTGCTCTACCCTGCCTCTATCACTCCCAGTGCTCTCTGCTGCCCTTGTCAACCCCAGTGCCCATCCTGCATCTGTCTCCCTTGCTGTCTCTCTACTTCTGTGCCACCCCCCGTGTCCCCCTGCCTCTGTCACCCCCCAGTGCCCTCCCTGCCTCTGTCTCCTTAAGTGTCTCTCTACTTTTTTGTCATCCCCAGTGCCCTCCCTGCCTCTGTCTCCTTAAGTGTCTCTCTACTTTTTTGTCATCCCCAGTGCCCTCCCTGCCTCTGTCTCCTTAAGTGTCTCTCTACTTTTTTGTCATCCCCAGTGCCCTCCCTGCCTCTGTCTCCTTAAGTGTCTCTCTACTTTTTTGTCATCCCCAGTGCCCTCCCTGCATCTGTCACCCCCAGTGTTCTGCCAAGCCCACCATGCCACTCTGTCTGTCACCATCGCATAAATACACTCTGTGTTGTATCAATAATAGTGATAGCGGGGCGATATAAATGGAACACACCCTCAAGGCGGCCATGTTATTCTACCACTGCTATCAATCACTTGGCTTCTGCCCAGACTTCCAAGAACATTCCAAGGATAACTACTTCACAAAATGTTCCTGCATTTTGCTGTATAATTGGGTTTACAGAGACAGCCTGCTGTGTAGAATGCCTGGATAATATGTGTAACACAATCATGTGATACAACCTGCTTGTGTTGCTGTATCTAAGCCTATCATGTGTGATACTGCCTGCTGAGCTGCAGTATCTCAGCATGTTGTGTAAGATATTGAAGGTATTGGGGGCAACACAGAGGCGGGGGGGGCACAGGGAGGATGACTCCACTTCTTAAAGGAATGTCCTATCCTCCTAAGATTTTTGCAGTGTGCCCGGACTTGCCCGGCCCGCCTCTCGCACCTGTGATGTCAGCAGGGTGTGATTTCCTCTCCTCATCTCTGACTGTTAATGATTAAGTGATTGACAATGGAATGTACTTCCATCCAGCAGAAGCTGCCCTCACCGCCAGAAGCCCGCACAGTCACACCTCTCTGAATATCCGAATGTTACCACCGAGGGACCAGGGGCCACAGCTCACTATGTATTTGCAGTCCTCCTGAACCTACAAAAAATAGTGCAACAGAGGTAAGAAACGAACCTTAAAAAACACTGTGTGCTGGGATTTCCAAGACTCGTCCAGTCTTATAGGAATAAAGCCTTATGATAAAAAGTTCAGCAACTTTCTAATAGACATCAGCCCAGATTTACTAATGTGCCAGAATTCCGCCCCTGTTGGTCAGCACCATTATATAAATTGGATGAGCTGCTGTATTAAGTAGAGCCTCCCATATAAATGTACCTCTGTACCTGTCTAAACAACGGACAGGACACCTCATTGTGTGGAATAGTGTGGGTCTCAAAGGTCAGTCCCCCACCAATTAAACATTGGGATAGGTCTGAAATGTTAACGTCTTGGAGAAACCCTTTAAGTATTCAAACTTTGACAGGGATTAGTTAAACCAAGGTCCTGCAGATCTCTTCAGATATCAGAACTGGAATTTCCACATTCTTACTTCAAGACATAGCGGGAGCAAACAAGGATCTACAAGGGAAAGGACTAGAAGACAGCTCCACTTTCCTGATACAGAGCTCAGAATCATCTTCAGAGCCAGGGGTAAGAAAGAGAGGAAGAGATACTGATAAACAGCGGAAAGCTCTAGTAAGGTTATCCAAACACCCCCCCCCCCCCCCAATCGTAGTGCTGGTTTCGCAGCCTACATTGCTCAGTACTGCTCCATAAAGACCTCCATGCTGCTGCCCCTCTCCTTTGTGTGTACGATGTATGGAGACATCATAGCACCCAGTCTACACCCACTTGCTCAGGGACGAGTAAAAGTTAGAAATGGAACATGCAGAGGAGAAAAACTGGTAAGCATACCATATACCCATTTTATAATGGCATGAAATCCATTATATCAATGGCAAGAGATTCTGCATAATGTACAAGAAGCCAGTAATATCAAGTCATGATGTTTGCAGCCCAAAAAAAGACCATTGTAGTCATTTACTGATGTTGTGTCATCTTTTAGAAATAAAGATGCCATCTCCGACAGAAGCTTTGAAGAAGGAGCTTGAGGAGGAGCTGAAGTTAAGCAGTGAAGACCTGCGGAGTCATGCATGGTACCATGGGCCTCTCTCCAGGCAGGTGAGTACATTAGATCATATAACAGCCATATAACAGTGGTATATCTGGATCATAAGCAGCAGTGGTCCAATAGGCAGGTGTATACAAGCAAGGGAACCAAGATATACAAGTTATTGGTGATTATATGGACTCCATCCCACTGGATTATTGGTGGGACACAAGGGTTATAGCCCCAGGGCTTCTATTGACTAACTGTTACCCTGTACAAAAAAGGAAACTAACCATCTAGCATGTGATAGAGACCTGTAGATGGAGGCAATGCCTGAAAAAAGGGCCACTTCAGATTTTTACAGCATTGCCCATATCTGCCCATACAGATATTGTATGCAGTTTGTATTATATAAAACTGTATTATGTAGGAACTTTTCATAGTATTGTGTTTTGGGGACTATATGGGCAATATATCTTGGTAGTATTGTTACTGTGTGGTAGTGGCATTAAAGGGGTTATCTAAATATTAAACATCATCCGTTATCCACAAAAAGGGATATATCTATATATTAGGGGGGAGAGGATCAGATTGGTTGGAAAAATGTGAAACTAGGAAAATTGTCAATGTAGCTCTTGTTGTGACTACTGTGCGTAGTAGATGGTTCTAATATGAGTGTTGGTGTTGCCCACAGGAGGCAGAGAGACTTCTGAAGACAGATGGAGACTTCCTAATTCGTGATTCCCTCTCCTCCCCGGGGGATTATGTGCTGAGTTGTGTCAGTAAAATGCAGGTCCTCCACTTCAAGATCATCGCTGTCACCCTGCGTCCACGCCAAGGCTTCTCCCGGGTCTTGTACCAGCTTGAGCAAGACCAATTTGATAACATTCCAGCTCTTGTTCGCTCTTATGTTGGCGACAGGAGGCCCCTGTCAGAGTCTTCAAGGGCAGTTATTGTAAATCCCATCAACAGGACTGGGCCACTCAGCATGGCAAGGGGGAGGCAAGAATCTCAGAGGGCAAATAAAGAAAACAGGAGGAGCCTTCACCTGGTTGACAGCAGCTTACTAAGGTATACATTTAGTCTGTCTGTCTTTTTAACTATACCTAATGCTTTGCACGAAAATCTGTATTAATACATTAAAACAAATCACCTTCCAGTAGCCTGTAGCTGCAATTACCTTGGCTGAGAGGAGAGAGAATATTCATTCACAGTCCTAATTCTCATAAAATATTCTATGCATTTATTTTTACCAGGAACAAAGACAGATTTGGAAGCCATCCCGGAAACCTTGATGTCCTCAAGGAGATACCCTTACAAAGTGCCCAGTCTGACAGCAACCTGCTCTCAGGTAAAGTTGGGGGCTGGGATAGAATTATCAATTGTTGCCTCTTTTTATAGGTTTTGGGGGAAATGTACTTCACATTAGTGGTACACCAGATCCAAATTTGAGCAAACTTCCCCTTCCCATAGACTTGTTTGTGACAGACAGATTCATGTGGTTCAAGTATGAGGATTTCCCTTGGACCTTCTAAACGCTTTTGATTGGCTGAGAGAAGAAAACATTTGTCACTTCTACTTTACCTTACTCTGATGCCTTTAAAATGTTTCCCTTTTAGCTGTTTCTGCAGAGTCTTCAGGGACTCCAGAAGAACCACAAACTGGTCCCCTGTCCCCGATGTTCCGCACAGGCAGTGACCCAGTCCTAAGAGCCAAAACTCAACCAGTCCTCCCCCTGGACTATGATGGAAACAGTGCCTTGAGAGGATCAGACAGTCAGCTGCACTCTAAGGCTCCCCCAAAACCCATAAGAGCCCCTTCTTTGCTTCTTCCTGATCCCCCAGAAGGATCCGACACATATTGTGAACTGGTCCCTCGTGCGCCCGTGACCACCAGGAGATATGTGGACACTTTGAAAGCAGAGGAGAAATGGAAAAACCGCGCCCGCGCCACTGAGACAACTTTTGGTTTTCTAGATGCTGAAAAATCACCAGATGCGATTTCACTAGCCAGTCTCTGTGAACACAGTCCTTCAGGGATGGAAAACCCCAAAATTGTCTACTCTGAGCTGGACAAGTCCAAAGTGATCCATGCAAAGAAATCTAGAACTCTTATTTTAGAATCTAAGGATCCTTCTAGGTTATCGCATTCTGGTTTGGAAAATCCAAAAATATCTAACTTTAGAATGTCAAACTTTAAGGTGAATCAATGTATCATAGAGAGTCCCGAGGAGGGAGAGGATTTTGTCCGACCACAAATACTAACTACAACCTCTTTTCAACCAAGAATCTTCCAGTCTATTCTGCTTTCTCCAGAGAATAAACCTTTGGAACCTAATGCCTTGCGCAAACTGAAAGAGATTGTCAGCCAAAAAGACTGCAAAGAGAGCGCTCTTCATATCCTGAGAGAAGACTGCCAGGTAGGTAGAGTCCATGCCTCTTTAACCAATAACAGAAATGGTTGGGGTCCAATTTCTAAAATGAACAGGTTGCAATGGTAAAGTTTCCTAACCCCACCAGTGTTGGTTGGGGAAAAAAACTGTTGTTGTTTTTATTTTATTTTTATTTTTTTTAGGGTGGGGGGGGTTATCGGCGGCTTCTTGAGTATGTACAGTACATCCATTTCATGATTCATAAACATGATTGGTGTTGTAAACTTTTTAAGCCCCATGACCACCCTTCTTACTGGTAACTGGTGAAGATTCCAGGCCCATATGGCCCCCATTACCTTTTCACATGACACCTCAGATGACATCTACAAGGTTGAACTCTACTTTATCACGATTTTACTTTCATCCTTACAGGAGTGTCGAACCTGGGGAGTTACCAAAGAGCAACAGAGAAGTATGGGTGTTCGTTCAGGACTTGAGCTAATATTACTGCCCTACGGACAACAGCTAAGACAGGATCTCCTGGAGAGGTCAGCAAATTTTTGTTTACAAACTTGCCCCTTTTTGGAATTGTCTAGTATTGGAGTTCAGTTCCATTCAGTGATTTTTTTACATTTCTCCATTTAACCAACGTTATCACCCAGCCGTAAACTTAACTTGATTGTTTCCATAAGAGGTCTAGAACACAGGTTCCTCACACATATAGAGCTGTACTCATTCTGCTGGTGTAGTCACTGTGTGCATACATTACATTACTTATCCTGTACTGATCCTGAGTTACATCCTGTATAATACTCCAGAGCTGTACTCACTATTCTGCTGGTGGGGGCACTGTGTACATACATTACATTACTTATCCTGGACTGATCCTGAGTTATATCCTGTATTATACTCCAGAGCTGCACTCACTGTTCTGCTGGTGGAGTCACTGTGTACGTACATTACATTACTTATCCTGTACTGATCCTGAGTTATATCCTGTATTATACTCCAGACCTCTGCTCACTATTCTGATGGTGGAGTCACTGTGTACATACATTACTTATCCTGTACTGATCCTGAGTTATATCCTGTATTATACTCCAGAGCTCTACTCACTATTCTGCTGGTGGAGTCACTGTGTACATACATTACATTACTTATCCTGTACTGATCCTGAGTTATATCCTGTATTATACTCCAGACCTGTACTCACTATTCTGCTGGTGGGGGTCACTGTGTACATACATTACATTACTTATCCTGTACTGATCCTGAGTTATATCCTGTATTATACTCCAGAGCTCTACTCACTATTCTGCTGGTGGAGTCACTGTGTACATACATTACATTACTTATCCTGTACTGATCCTGAGTTATATCCTGTATTATACTCCAGACCTCCGCTCACTATTCTGATGGTGGAGTCACTGTGTACATACATTACTTATCCTGTACTGATCCTGAATTATATTCTGTATTATACTCCAGAGCTCTACTCACTATTCTGCTGGTGGGGTCACTGTGTACATACATTGCATTACTTATACTGTACTGATCCTGAGTTATATCCCGTAGATCTTTTATTTTTCAAATATATAACATTACAATAATAAAAATAGTAACAATTATAATTATTATAAACAATATAACATTAATACAAACAACACACACACATGCACAATATTTACAAAATTAGTCCCCATTAGTATATAAATGTCCATTAAAGTATTTTCTGGTCCATCTTCATTCTCACTAAACACACACAGACCACTGTAATAACTACCCCACATGTGTAAACTAGTAATACCAGTTACACTCTAGAGCTGCACTCACTATTCTGTTCAATTTACTCTATGTACACAGTACATTTACCCCTTTTCCCGAATTCTAAATTATGTGCAGAAGCGCTAAATTTATCAATCAAGTGCAATGACCTTCATAAATTGCGGGTAAATATAGTAATCTCCTCAATCCACTCTTTGGAAAATAGAATCGATGATTTAGAGCATCTTGCTACGTTAAGTCCAAGATGGCTTATATTTGCGCAAAGAAAAAACAGCTCTTGCGGCAAAATTTTTGGTGTAAAGGAAAAGTACGCAGTTAATAAATCCATGTGTACTATAGATGTCACTCCAAGGTACCCTGATTCAGCCACATCTGGAGGACATGCTCTACCAAAACGTGTGCAAAAAAAATGCGCAAAAAAAGGACTTGGCCAAACTTTTGCGCAAAAAAAATACACACAAAATAGGGGTAAAATCTTTGATACATGTCCCCCAGTGACTCCACCAGCAGAATACTGAGTACAGTTCTGGAGTACAATACAGGATATAACTGGATCAGTACAGGATAAGTAATGTAATGTATGTACACATTGACTCTACCAGCAGAATAGTGAGTACAGCTCTGGAGTATAATACAGGATGTAACTCAGGATCAGTACAGGAGAAGTAATGTAATGTATGTACACAGTGACCCCACCAGCAGAATAGTGAGTACAGCTCTGGAGTATAATACAGGATATAACTCAGGATCAGTACAGGATAAGTAATGTAATGTATGTACACATTGACTCTACCAGCAGAATAGTGAGTACAGCTCTAAAGTAGAGTGCAGAATGTAACGCAGGATCAGTACAGGAGAAGTAATGTAATGTATGTACACAGTGACCCCACCAGCAGAATAGTGAGTACAGCTCTGGAGTATAATATAGGATATAACTCAGGATAAGTACAGGATAAGTAATGTAATGTATGTACACAGTGACCCCACCAGCAGAATAGTGAGTACAGCTCTGGAGTATAATATAGGATATAACTCAGGATAAGTACAGGATAAGTAATGTAATGTATGTACACAGTGACTCCACCAGCACAATAGTGAGTGCAGCTCTGGAGTATAATTGTATGGAGTATATATTATATCTGCTGTTAGTATGCTTTGAGCCTTTCGAATACAGCTACATACAGGTGTATTATACTTAAAGGACCAGTACCTAAAAATCTGCAGCTGATAATTGTGCGGCTCTGGAGTTTAATACAAGATGTAATTTAGGATTAGTACAGGATAAGTAATGTAATGTACATACACAGTGCCTGCACCAGCAGAATAGGGAATACAGGTCTGGATTATAATACAAGATGTAACTCAGGATCAGTACAGGATAAGTAATGTAATGTATGTACACAGTGACTCCACCAGCAGAATAGTGAATGCAGGTCTGGAGTATAATACAGGATATAACTCAGGATCAGTACAGGATAAGCAATGTATTGTATGTACACACTGACTCCACCAGCCGAATAGTAAGTACAGCTCTGGAGTATAATGTAGGATATAACTCAGGATCAGTACAGGATAAGTAATGTAATGTATGTACATAGTGACCCCACAAGCAGAATAGTGAGTACAGGTCAGGAGTATAATACAGAATATAACTCAGGAACAGTACAGGATAAGTAATGTAATGTGTGTACACAGTGACTCCACCAGCAGAATAGTGAGTACAGCTCTGGAGTATAATACAGGATATAACTCAGGATCAGTACAGGATAAGTAATGTAATGTGTGTACACAGTGACTCCACCAGCAGAATAGTGAGTACAGCTCTGGTGTATAATACAGGATATAACTCAGGATCAGTACAGGATAAGTAATGTAATGTATGTACACAGTGACCTCACCAGCAGAATAGTGAGTACAGCGCTGGAGTATAATGCAGGATATAACTCAGGATCAGTACAGGATAAGTAATGTAATATATGTACACAGTGACCCCACCAGCAGAATAGTGAGTACAGCTCTGGACTATAATACAGGATATAAATCTAGATTTTCCTAGCTTGTGACGGAAAATATTAGTTATATGAAGACAGGAGGCGAGTATCTTATGCATTAATCTTCCTTTATTAATGCCCATAGCAGAAATTCAAAACTCTTTTAATGAATTTTTACTAAAAACTTTAAAGAACCACTTAAAACTACAACTCCCAGCAGTCCATAGGGTGTATTGACCAATCCCT
This sequence comes from Hyla sarda, assembly GCF_029499605.1. Taxonomy (NCBI): domain Eukaryota; kingdom Metazoa; phylum Chordata; class Amphibia; order Anura; family Hylidae; genus Hyla; species Hyla sarda. Next base: position 69,062,215 of record NC_079200.1, read on the forward strand.
GGCCAGGATGCTTGGTATATAAAGGACTGCTTCCATTGTCTCCTCCTCTTTCTTGATGCGAAAGTTGTAGCCGTAACTTGAACCTGGAATCACGATAGAACCCAAACCGATTCCATAAGACCTTGAATCACCGGCCGAAACCATGTCCCAACGGGGACACCATAACGAGTAGGAAAAAATTCCGGAACACCTCAGCCTCCGACATGTAGGGCGCCGTCTTCAGTATCCTGGGAAGAAAAGGAATACCATGACAGGGTTGGGTTGGGAGGGAAGATACTCGCCTCCTGTCTTCATATAACTAATATTTTCCGTCACAAGCTAGGAAAATCTAGATTTATATATCAGACAGGAGGCTCATATCTTATGCAAGTTCAAAGCTAGACATAAGAATGATACAAGAATGATATAAATACATGACAGACAAATTACAAAATTGACATAGATATGTGTTCCTCCGGTCTAAAATAAAAGTGACGGAAGGTGTCCTCTGAAGACCAATCCGCTGCCATCAATAGATCTGCCAGGGAACCTCCCGCGGTGACCACTTTAGTAGCCATCGCACCTCTGGTCGAGTGGGCCCCGAACAGGGAAACGTCAATCCCTGCCATATCCATGGCAGAGCGTACCCACCGTGCTAGAGTGGCTGAAGCCACCGGTTGGTGAGGACGCACGTAAGAGATGAGGAGTTGGGAGGATTCCGAGGAACGTAGCAAAGCAGTCTGAGACTCATATGACTGAAGACAGCGGACCACACACAAGCGTGGATGTGCGGGAAAAGAAGGATAGAAAACAGAATGAAGTCCGGTTTTTGTCCTACGCACGACAGAGAATTTAACTCCTAATGGCGAGAATTGTCGCCTGGAGATGTCTAAAGCCCGAACGTCCGATACGCGCTTGATGGAGATCAAGCAGAGAAGCACCGTAAGCTTGAAGGACAGCAATTTCAGAGAAAGTGCGTCATTGTCCTCCCATGCCGAGAACATGGATAGGACTTTAGATACATCCCAGGTGGTTTGATACTTGGGGCGAGGAGGACGTTTAAATTTAACGCCTCTCAGGAGGCGACATACCAAGGGGTGTTTGCCTACTGGTAGAGAATCCACTGGAGTGTGATAAGCAGAGATTGCAGATCGGTACACATTGATAGAACTATAAGATTTCCCGGATTCAAAAGAATCCGCCAAATAGTTGGCCACTACAGACACAGGTGCCTGAACGGGATTAACTTGCCGTTGATCACACCAACGTACCCAGAGTCTCCAGGCTGATCGATATGCCGATCTAGTCCCGGGGGCCCAGGCCAAGGCAAGGAGGTCCCTAGCTGATCTTGAAAGGTCTTTATCCGTGTCTGGCACCCCGAAACCAACCATGCGAGGAGATGCAGGGTGTGGTCTGTGATCAGAGGGTGAAGATCCCCTGTCGGATTGGACAGGAGATGAGGGAGCTGAGGGAGCAATCTGGGAAAATCCACAGTCATCCCCAGAAGAAGGGGAAACCATGGCTGTGTCGGCCACCAGGGAGTGATCACCACCACCAACGCCCTCAGGTTCGTTATCTGTAAAAGCACCCTGAGGATCATTGAGAACGGTGGGAATGCATAGTGCGTCCCCCGGGGCCATATGTGGCGGAAGGCGTCTACCGCGTAGGCTTCTGGATCCGGCCTCCAGCTGTAAAAGCTGGGTAGTTGATGATTGAGTCGGGAGGCGAACAGGTCCATAGAGAGAGGACCCCACAGGCGGCAAATGGACTGAAAGACTAATCGGTCCAGCCGCCAATCGCTGGAATCTGTCAGGTAGCGTGAGTTCCAGTCCGCCACCATGTTGGAAACCCCCGGAATGTATTCCGCTATCGGGACAATGTTGCGGGCAAGGCAAAAATGCCAAAGCTCTCTCGCGAGGTCTGCAAGTACTCTGGACCTGGGACCTCCCAATCGATTGACATATTGGACCGCAGACATATTGTCCATGCGCAACAATACACAGCAATTGGATGCTCGAGGTAGAAGGCTCCTGATGGCAAAAAATGCTGCCAGAAGCTCCAGCGCATTGATGTGCAGCAGAGACTCCTCTGCGGACCATGTCCCTCCTGTTGAAGAGAGACCGCATCGAGCACCCCAACCGTGGCGGCTCGCATCCGACTCCAAAATGAAGTCTGGAGTGGGATTGAAGATGGTCTTGCCGTTCCATTCGACGGCATGACGTAACCACCACCGAAGTTCCACTACGGTTTCCGGACATAGGGGAACTTCGTCCGCGTAACGAAGCCCTTGTCGCAAATGTAGTGACTTGAGCCTCTGAAGGGCCCGATAATGGAGAGGGGCGGGAAATATGGCCTGTATGGAGGCTGATAAAAGTCCGACCAGGCGTGCTAGCACACGTAACGACACTCGTCGTTTGTGTAACACGGCCCTGATTTCCTTGCGGATGGTGGTCAGCTTGGCTTTGGGTAATTTGAGGACAGCATGATCGGTGTCCACCAAGAATCCCAAAAATTCCATCTCCCGAGCTGGGACGAGAGCTGACTTCTCGTGATTGATGATGAATCCTAAGTGTTGTAACAATTGAACCGTCCAGCCGGCATGTTCCTCCGCTTGAGGTTTGGAACGAGCCATGATGAGCAGGTCGTCTAGATATATAATCAATCTCACTCCCCTGCTCCTTAGGGCTGCCACCACCGGTTTCAGAAGTTTGGTGAAACACCATGGGGCGGACGAGAGACCGAAGGGTAGGCAAGTAAATTGCCACATTCTGGTCCTCCACAGGAAACATAGGAAGTGTTGGGAGGCCTGATGTATGGGAACCGTGAGATATGCGTCTTTCAGATCTACCTTTACCAACCAGTCTCCTGGTTGTAGAAGGTCCCGTAGAAGGTGGATGCCTTCCATCTTGAAATGTCGATAAACGACATGTTGGTTGAGATTTCGCAAGTTTATGACAGGGCGATAACCTCCCCCTTTCTTTTTGACCAGGAAGAGGTTGCTGAGGAACCCCGGGGAAAGGGGGTCCACCTCCATCACCGCTTGTTTGGACAGAAGGTCCTGTAATTCGTTGTCTATAAGAGCAACGTTTAGTTCGGAGAACCGGATGGGGTGTGGAATTGAAGTTAAGTCTGGTAGGGAACAGAATTCTATTTGATACCCTGCCACTGTCCGGAGTATCCATGCGTCTGCAGTAATTGCTGACCATGCGTGGATAAAATGTTGCAGTCTGCCCCCTACGGGAATGGGAAAAGAACTCAGGTGTGTTGTACTCACCGGTAGTATGTCTGGAGCGGGGGTAACCTCTTCCTCCACGTCCTCTCCAAGGACGTCCACGGGGTGGGAAGAAGGGTGAAGATTGTGCGACTGGCACAGGGTAGGGTTGTGGAGCCTGGTTGTACTGAGGAGCTGGAGCTCTGTTGTACGGCCTAGTATTGTAGTTGCGGCTGGCAGATCGGCTCCTGCTTCTGCCGGCCGTTGTGAAAACCTTAGCCGAACTCGATTTCTTAAGGGATGTTTGGGCTTTGTCAAGGCTGGTATACAGCCCGACCATCTTGTTGATGTCCTTGATAAGGGTATCTCCGAAGAGAAGGCCCTCGGCAGCGGGTCCGGGTTCAGTCTCCGCTAAGTGAGAGAGTTGTGGATCAAGTCTCATCAAGATTGATCGTCGACGTTCAGTCGCACAAGTGGTGTTTGCACACCCGAGCAAACATACCGCTCTTTGGGCCCAACCTCTAAGTTGCAGCAGATCGATTGGTTGATCGGTTGCCGCCGCCTGTTCCGATAGATTGAGAATCATGGTGACAGGGCCGAAGAGGTCCAAGATTCGATCCTGGATGGTCCTGAAGGACCTCTCGATACCCTTCTTGGAATATTTTCCATGTTTAGTGAGGTATCGTAAGAGTATGGGGTCAATTTCGGGCGTAAGCACCACCTTCTTGGGGATGCATGGTCGGGGGCATTCCGCCTTTAACTTGTTGCGGTTAGCCTTATCCACCGACCTGCGAGCCCAATGTTCTATATATTGGGACACTTCAGGGGTGGGAGCCCAGTCTCCAGAGCGTGGATGGGTTATAGCCTCTGGGTCAAAGAAAGGCTCTCCACGAGAGTCTAATACGATGTCACCCTGGGGTACAGGGTTAGCGTCCTCAGGGATCGCCATATGCCCACTATCCTCTATTGCACCGTCAGACTCATTGGCATCAGCCACTTCGGATTCTGCGGAGGATTCTTCATCTGTAGAATCTACAAATGAATCCGGTTTGGTCCGTCTAGCGGATCGTTGCCCCTGCTTACGCAACTCCCCGGGGCCCAGGGGTCTATTAGAGTCTGGAGGCAAAGTGGGTCGGCAGGCCGGTTCGGGAACTGCCTGGTGCATAAAATTTACTTCCCCTGCCGGGGAGTCAGATACCATGATGGTATGATTGCGTTTTTGAGACGCTTTACCCTTTTTATAGGGTGGTTCGCCACTGCATGAGGGTTTCTGAGAGGTATGTGCAGGATGCTGCGAACTTTTGGGGGGTAGGACAGAGGACATCGCTGCTTGCACTGATTTATTTATCAGATCTTGGATCTGGGCAGCAGTCAGGTAAAGGGGTGCATCCAAGGAAGGATCCTCTCCCCTGGGGGAACTAGTAGTATTGTCATCTGCCATAATGTTAATCAGTATGGGGTATGTGAATGTACCCAGGGGCTGTAGCAGTCAGAATCTACAAGGGCTTTATAGAGGTAAGCTGGGGGCAGTAGGGGTAATAGGGAATAAATTCCCAGTAAATACCGACAATATACAGCGACAACTAGTCCAGGCTCCGTCCCTCACGCCGATCTCACTGAACTGGAGATTGCGATGCAGGGAGGAGTGTTGAAAAATCGCAGAGCGGCGTAATCTCGCGAGATTACCGCTCACTGTGTACAGATAGGACGAGCTATCTGACTAAGACACGCCTACCTCCCCTCCGCGCGGAGCGAGCGCGAAAAGGAGGAAGAAGAGGAAAGGTAAACAAAATGGTGCCGAAGATGGCGCTGAAGAAGAAATGAGTTGACTTGTGACAGGTGCCGCACAGGGGCGGCGTGTGCCGCTGACAGGAAAAAGAAAAACCCCGAAGTGGGGGTATAAGGGCGCAGCACTAGAAGAGTCAGAGTATAGAACAATAGATTATATAGTCGAAAATATAATGAATAGCATGTAAATAGAAAATAGAATGAAATAGAATGAAAACACAGGGCAACAGGGAGGACTGTATTATAGAATACAGACCTATACCTGAAATGCCCAGACAGTCAAACAACAGTGATAATACTTATCTGAACTTCTGCTATGAGCAGAAAGAAAGAGGAGGAGACAATGGAAGCAGTCCTTTATATACCAAGCATCCTGGCCAGGGATTGGTCAATACACCCTATGGACTGCTGGGAGTTGTAGTTTTAAGTGGTTCTTTAAAGTTTTTAGTAAAAATTCATTAAAAGAGTTTTGAATTTCTGCTATGGGCATTAATAAAGGAAGATTAATGCATAAGATATGAGCCTCCTGTCTGATATATAACTCAGGATCAGTACAGGATAAGTAATGTATGTACACAGTGACCCCACCAGCAGAATAGTGAGTACAGCTCTGGAGTATAATACAGGATATAACTCAGGATCAGTACAGGATAAGTACTGTAATATATGTACACAGTGCCCCCCACCAGTGGAATAGTGAGTACAGCTCTGGACTATAATACAGGATGTAACTCAGGATCAGTACAGGATAAGTAATGTAATATATGTACACAGTGACCTCACCAGCGGAATAGTGAGTACAGCTCTGGACTATAATACAGGATATAACTCAGGATCAGTACAGGATAAGTAATGTAATGTATGTACACAGTGACCTCACCAGCAGAATAGTGAGTACAGCTCTGGAGTATAATACAGGATATAACTCAGGATCAGTACAGGATAAGTACTGTAATGTATGTTCAAATTGACAACTACTCATGTAGATTAATTCTGTGTATAATACATGTAAGTTTAAAAGATAACTTTCTCTCCATGTCCAGACATTACCTGCTGTCCCTGGGTGTAGCGGTGGACATACTGGGCTGCACTGGAGAAGTCACAGAGCGGGCGCACACCTTACATCGGATCATCTGCTTGGCATCTGAGCTGAAAGACTCTGCTGGGGATCTCTTTGCTTTCTCTGCTGTCATGAAAGCTTTGATGCTGCCACAGGTGAGAGATTTTGATGGGGTCTAGAAGATCGGACATGGCTAAGAGGAATCTTAAAATGTGGGAAATGTAATTAAAGACCCTCAGCAATATATTACTGAACATGTATAGCACGAGGTACATATAGAAAACTGTGTAACATGCTTAGAACCAAATATATAATACTGGGTGTGAAGCTACATCATGGGGCAATGCTAAAAATGGCTAAGCCCCTATTGACTTCTTCCATTTTGTTAACCTCAAAATGCCACAGTACATAGACAAGGGGCATGAGGAGACTGGTGTCATATGTATTATATAGTGTGTATTACCACATCCTTATACTATTCAATGCAGGAAATTGCTTTTTGCAGGTTGCACGTCTGGAGCAAACATGGAAAATGCTACGTCAAACTCACACAGACAGTGCCATCACCTTCCACAAGCAGCTAAAGCCAGCCCTGAGAGACATGGATGAATGTAAGCTAAACACATGTATACTGTCCTTAGGGTGTGTGTACCCTGAGGGGTTGTGAGTCCTATGGCCGAGAACAGCATGAGGTTTAATTATGTGGTTTTCGTCCATGTGGCAAGTACAGATACAGCACATAAAACTATACGCCTCACAATTAACTTGCTAAAAATTACATTGCAATATTGCAGTTTACAGTGAACCACGTGAGTATTTTGACCCATATTTTGCTGCATAAGACAAACGACTACGTCTATGAACACCATAAGTGACAAGTTAAAAAACTGCTATACTACCTATACTACAAAAATATAACTATAATGCTGTACCCTTTGTACAAGAATATAACTACTATAATACTGCTCCCTATGTACAAGAATATAACTACTATAATACTGTCCCTATGTACAAGTATATAACTACTATACTACTGCTCCCTATATACAAGAATATAACTACTATAATACTGTCCCTATGTACAAGAATATAACTACTATAATACTGCCTCCTATGTACAAGAATATAACTACTATAATACTGCTCCTATGTACAAGAATACAACTACTATAATACTGTCCCTAAGTACAAGGATTTAATTATTATAATACTGTCCCCTATGTACAAGAATATAGCTACTATAATACTGTTCCCTATGTGGTAGCGGGGTGTGATGAGGACAGATGTTGTGACCTTAGGGGCAGTTGGCATCAACCCCTTGTATTCATGACACCAGGGCGTGGTTTAGCCTAAAACCACACAAAGGTATACTACTGGATCTTTGGTTAGGCAAGGGGGCAATAAAGTCGCCAAAAAAAGAGAGACGCTAGCTCCACCAAGGGCTTATATGGGGAGACTAGCAGGGAGCCAATAGGTCACTCTTGGGGTCACCTGGTCACTGGTACCTTCTGGGTAACAATCACTTGACATTTCACATGGTATAACTCTTAAAGCAACATTACATTTTATCACACTTTACATGGTAAAACATACTTACAATGGGGAAACGAGGGCAGGGGGCCTTGGGGACACTGAAGGAGGCTGCCTGACAGGACAGCAGGAGCACGGGGTAACACCTCCCGTACTGGGCCACCACACCTATGTACAAGAATATAACTACTATAATACTGTTACTATGTACAAGAGTATAATTTTTATAATATCCAAGTGTAAAGAAATTTCAAAGGCACCCACCAGGTACAATTGGGGAAGATTTATCAAAACCTGTCCAGAGGAAAAGTTGCTGAGTTGCCCATAGCAACCAATCAGATCTCTTCTTTCATTTTTCAGAGACCTTTTAAAAAAAATGAAAGAAACAATCTGATTGGTTGCTATGGGCAACTCAGCAAATTTTCCGGACAGGTTTTGATAAATCTCCCCCCAATGTGTATTCATGCCTTATTCCATAAAGGTTATGCAGGATAAAGCGGCTGTTGAAGTTCCTAATGGAAAGAAACAGCTGTAACCACTTGAGCGCACTGGCGTTGTTGCAGCATGAAGCCGCTTTATCCTGCATAACCTTTATGGAATAAGGTATGAAGACACATTGGGGCAGATTTATCAAAACCTGTGTAGAGGAAAAGTTGTCCTGTTGCCCATAGCAACCAATCAGATTACCTGTTTCATTTTTAACAAGGTTTTGATAAATCTCCCCCATTGTACCTGGTGAGTGCCTTTGAAATTTCTTTACACTTAGATGTTGTCTATGAACTGTTATTTCAAACAAATGAGCACCACCAAAAAGGACAGGAAACAGGCAGCGCCATGCTCCTGTCGCCCCACCTGAAAAAGTGAAATAAAAGGGAGTAAAGAAATCTAACTAAACAGCCCTTACTAGAAAATAATAAAAAAAAGACCAGGTCTGGAGAGAACCAGACCGTGTCCACCTCCTAGCTGACACTAGAAAAAACTGGCTACCTCACTGCAGGAGGGCGGGTATATCCTGCCAGTGAGGAGCCGACTTTTCTTTTTCCTAGTGTCAGCGCCTCCTAGTGGCAAGAGCATATACCCCATCAGTTAGGTGTCCCCCAATGAAGAGCGACCGAGAAAAGGACATTTGTGCAGAGAGTTTTTACCGCCAGTTGCTATAGTCCAAGGTCAGTCTCAATTACCGGGGTAGCAGTGCCAGCAATTTTCTTTCTCATACCCCTGTATAATTATTATAATACTTGCCCCTATGTACAAGAATGTAACTACTGGTTATATTCGGCCCTGGGACTTGTTTGAGTGGCATTGGGGCTACTCTGCCAGTGGGTCGTTGCGCTGGTGGGCACTAGTGTCGAGACAGTGGTGGTCGCCGCACAGTGCTACACCATATAAGAATATAATTACTATAACACTGCCCCCTATGTACAAGAATATAACTACTTTAATACTGCCCCTATGTACAAGTATATAACTACTATAATACTGACCCCTATGTACAAGAATATAACTACTATAATATTGCCCCTATGTGCAAGAATATATCTATTATAATATATGCATGAAGAGAAGGATAGCACTCACCACTTAAAGTGACTTCAAACGTGATGCTTTATTGCATGAAGATATCAAACGTAATCTTCAGGCAATAAAGCATCACGTTTCAAGTCACTTTAAGTGGTGAGTGCTATCCTTCTCTTCATGCATATATATTGAGTTTGCGTTGTGTGCACTCTAGGATTTAGCACCCCACTTACTCCTGCAACGGGACTTACACACGGATTAAGAGGTGGTGTTTGCAAGTGCTGGAGTATCGAACTTTCTCTACTATAACACATATCTATTATTATATTGCTCCTATGTACAAGTATATAACTACTTTAATACTGCCCCTATGGGCAAGAATATAATTACTGTATAACTGCCCCGTGTATGTGATGGTTTTTCTTTATTACCATACAACTTCTTATGTAAACTTATTTACGTTGGTATTCAGCACAGAGTTATGACCTTTTTTTTCTTATTTCCCACCTGAAAACCCAGGCCTCACAGTTCCTTCGCCCACCAACATCGTGGTGCCACACATTCTGCCAGTACTTAAAGCTTTGGAGGGAGAGGATGACTGGGGAGGTGCGGTGGAAGAAAGCTGTGGACGTCTGTTACGGATACTACAAGCTTCCCGATCCTATGCTGCCAATGCAGAGGTCTACCACAGCAACGCCGATGGCAAGCTCAACGGTAAGAGACATGATAGAAGCCAAAGCTTCCTCGAAATAGGAGAGGCCAGAAGTAACTGATATACTGCCAGTCCCTCTTACTTCTGTATAAAGATACTTTCCTACAAAAATAAAAAAATAAAGTAAAGGGTATAGGGGTTCGGTGGTATATTTATTTCCTTTTTCTTTGTCACCATGAGATATTTATAGGTGCTCTCATCTTTTACAGGGTTCGTTCCTCAACCAGAACTGAGAGAAGCCTTTAAGACTGAGTTTTCCTTGAGACTTTTTTGGGGAAGTAAAGGATCAATGGCTGAGAAGGCAGAGAGGTATAAGAAGTTTGATCAAATACTGAATGTTTTATCCCAAAAACTCGAGCCTGAGACCCAGAGGAGTAGGTTGGCTAGTTCTGTCTATGGAATGGCCTATTAAACGTATGCCATCGCATGACCACAGGATAGTAAAATGTCCAACCAATGGCGTTTTCTCCAGCAACCACCACCATCTTCAGGCTGTATGAAACCTGACAGGACATAGAACTGTGCACGATACAAGAAATCAAACCAGGAAGTATGGCCACTATAACAAGCATAACTAACAAAAAAAAACAAGCTGGTACATGGTCCATGCAACAGAGGACATCAAGGTTCAGTAATGGGAGCCATGGCATAGGGTGTGGAGCCACTGTGACTACTGTAAAGACCCACCACCAGACATCCACTAGATCAAGGACAACCAACTAAGCCCTCTAAATACCCACAGTAACTGCATAAAGAACATCAAAGCCAAATACGGTCAAGAAACTTGTTACCACTATCATGACTGGGCATGATGGGGGTTGAAGTTGGTGAGCCGCCAGTTAGGAAACACTCTTCTAAGGTTTTGGCGAAGTGGAAGACTTTGATTGATTTCTTTGGGGGAGGACACAACTACGTCCAGTATACAGTCAAAGTTGCATGTTGGCGCACACTGACACAGCTTTCATGTTGTGGATGTTACATTCAATATAAAATAATGACACATAACCCAGCTTCATAGAAGAGGAAATGAGCAGCCAACAGAAGTGTTCCTATCAAAGAGGCTGTGTAGCCTTAATAGCAGTGAATCCTGCCCGTATTTACGCTGCTGCCAAGTATAACAATGGCCTTAGGTACATTCCATATCTCTGTCCATGGTAGAACATTGGTGTTTTTTACGCATAGTGATACTCCTTTAATCCAGCATCTAATACTCCAGAACCTGCTTGCCATACTGTGACATAGTGTGAAATTTCACAAAATGTAAAGCAGAAGGAGATTCTTCTGATAATGTCAGATTCTGTGTGTATGTTTTAGATTCCATGGGGGACATGTATCATTATTTGTGTATGGTAGAAGCAGTTTACCCCTTTTCCCGAATTCTAAATTATGAGCAGAAGCGCTAAATTTATCAATCAAGCGCAATGAGCTTCATAAATTTGGGGTAAATATAGTGATCTCCTCAATCCACTCTTTGGAAAATAGAATAGATGATTTAGAGCATCTTGCTACGTTAAGTCCAAGATGGCTTATATTTGCGCCAAAAAAACAGCACTTGCGTCAAAATTTTTGGTGTAAAGGAAAATTATGCAGTTAATAAATCCATGCGTACTATAGATGTCACTCCAAGGTACCCTGATTCGGACACATCTGGAGGACATGCTCTACCAAAACGTGCGCAAAAAAAAAGGGCTTGCGCAAAATTTTGCGCAAAAAAATATACACAAAACAGGGGTAAAATCTTTGATACATGTCCCCCCATGTGTTCTATGACTGTCTGATAATCCAGAATACCTGATAATCTGCCACTTATTCACTGTTAGTTTAAAGAAGCACTCTGTTTTTTGTTTTTTTTTAGCATATCATGCACACTTACCATGACTCCAGCGCCATTTGTTTCACTCCAGTACAGCTGCATCTATGCATTTTGTTACTCTAATTTGGTCATGTGATCAACAGTTAGTCCGTTACCTGGCTTAATGTGTCAAAAGGAAGTCAGTCCTGGGTCAGCTGACTATTCCTCACCTATTGAATTGCACCTGCTAGCTCACAGACCCCTTCCAGCTTTATCTGTATACTGCTGCTGCTCTTACTGTGGGATCAGAATATATAGTAGATATAGAACTCCCCTGAGGCTGTGTTCACACATTGCGTTTCGTGCAGTGTTATTTTCTGTTTTTGCTGTGACTTTACCAAAGTCGTGGCATAAAGGTGCTATTTTACTGCAATAAAATTTGTAGCAGAAACAGCCAAAATTTAAAGTGCAAACACAATGTAAAGACTTCAAATTTTCATAGGACACCTCAATTGTGAATATAGGGCAAATCAATTTTGTCTCATGGCAATACTTTTTTTTTTTTAAACTGCACATAATGTGAACTAACCTCAACTCACCTATGAATCCAATAAGTTCCCCTGGGTGACCTCCACCACCAGCAGCCTGATAAGATGACCAGGTGCAGAGATCAAACGCCACACCCAAAGCCAAAGGATTAATGGGAAACGTAGGCAGCATTAAGAAATAATTTCAGTAATGGATTTGCATCCAATATGGAGCCTAACCCACGCCTGCCACATCAGATAAAACATGGCATACACAAGAACCTTTACATTATTCTCTAATAATAACCTATACTGCAGTGTATAAGCAAAAAAAGAAAAAAAAAAAAACGGAGTGCTTCTTATTTCCACTTGGATTCCTTTTTATAAAGTGGATCAAGCAATCAGCACTTTAAGCAGCACTCAGAACCACTCTCAATGGCTTTGTCTACTGAAATGTTATTGTCTCTTTTGTATATTTTAATAATTGTATTAAAGCTTATTTTTCCATAACTTTTTATTTTTCAATGGAATCTGATAATGTAATGTAACATTGGACATGAAAGATTTGTAAGAGGTTTGTTCCCATCTACTGACAAAAAGCAGAGATCTTGTCTCAGAGATGATGTCTTCTGTATACCACCCACACAGAAGAGGTGATCCAGCTCCCCAATATTACTATAGCACACCTCAGAAGGAGACTAGCTGCTACAATGTCTCCCATACACTATACGCATACTCGCTCTGTATAGCGAGTATTACAGAGCATTACCAATGAGTGTAACCTGTGAATCCAGTACTGGGGAGATGGAGTAGACATAACATTTATTTCTAGCAGATTCTCTGCAGTTGCTTACTCCATAGAGTTCTATGGGCAGCTGTAACTTGATCCCCCTCAAGGAGCGGACATGTTTTAAGAGACATTTTAGCAGATTTTACAGAGTGTACAATAAGTTTACAGGGAGAACAGATAAGTGGAGAAAGAGGCATTGGGGGGAATCTATCATTGGTTTCACTATGGTTTTGTGGTGTACATTTGCCGCAGTCTGTCTCAGATGCTGTTTCATTGCGATTTTTGCTTTAGAAGGTTTTGTTTTTTTTCATGCCAAGTGGTATATCATGCAGTGGTCAGGAATTTATGATGTGCGACTTTTCAGTTTGGCACATCTTTTGTCACAACTGCGCTCACTTAGGCGCAAATCTACACCAGCCCTGACTTGGCTTACAAACACGTTTTGGCATGGAAGCCTTCCTCAGCTGTCTGCCTAGGCAGCCAGCTGAGGAAGGCTCCCACACCGAAACGCGTCCTTGTACTACACTATGGCATAATAAATCATCACTGGTGAGTGCTGGGTATCATCTTTCTACAAACTGATTGCAAACAGCAGTACTAAAGTCACACATTTTGTCGCACAGGATAAAAAGTCACGCAAAGAGACGCAGAGGGGTAACATACAAAGTGGAGCACTGAAGTATGAAATGTGATCAGCACCAGATTTATCACATGCCCTGCATCATGTAATAATGGGGCAAAAACACGTTTACCTACACCACTCTTGATGAATACACCCCCTCACAGGGGCGGACACAGACAACAGAGGGCCCCTGTGCAAAGAATAAGCCTGCCCCCCCCCCCCACACCCAAGTATTATGTTTGCTAGGTAAGCAGGTAGTACGTTGGCAAGTAGTAAATTAGGTAAGTAGAACATTCTCTAAGTAGGTAGGCAAGTAGTAAGTTTGCAAGTTATTTAGGCAGGTAGTAAGTTCAGTTGGTAGGAAGGCAAGTAAAAGGTTTGCCGCTAGGTAGGTAGGTTACCGTATATACTCGAGTATAAGCCGACCCGAATATAAGTCGAGGCCCCTAATTTCACCCCAAAATCCCAGGAAAAGTTATTGACTCGAGTATAAACCTAGAGTGGGAAATACATCATCCCCCCCCTGTCATCATCCAGACCCCCGTCATTAACACCCTCATCATCATCACGCTGTCATCATCACCCTGTCATCATCCCCCCCTTAATCATCCCCCCTTCATCATCACCGCCTGTCATCATCCCCCCTTCATCATCCCACACCCCCCCTTCATCATCCCCTTGTCATCATCCCCACCCCCCTTCATCATCCCCTTGTCATCATCCTCTTGTCATCATCCTCTTGTCATCATCCCACACCCCCCCTTCATCATCCCCCTGTCATCATCCCATACACCCCCCCTTCATCATCCACTTGTCATAATCACCCCCCCCCCTTCATCATCCCCTTGTCATCATCACCACATGTCATCATCATCACCGCTTGTCAATGTCTGATACAGTGGTCTTCAACCTGCGGACCTCCGGATGTTTCAAAACTACAACTCCCAGCAAGCCCGGGCAGCCTTCAGCTGTCCGGGCTTGCTGGGAGTTGTAGTTTTGAAACCTCTGGAGGTCCGCAGGTTGAAGACCACTGCGGCCTTCGACATCATCCAGCCCCCTCTCACCCCCTTTAGTTCTGTACTCGCCTCCGCTCGGCGCTGGTCCGGTGCTGCAGCCTGGAACCACTATCCCACCGGACGACCTCCCCACCGGACAGTCCTGCAGCACCGGACTAGCGCCGAGCGGAGATGAGTACAGAACTAAAGGGGGTGAGAGGGGCTGGATGATGTCGAAGGCCGCAGTGGTCTTCAACCTGCGGACCTACCAACCAGCATCAGCTTCCCTGCGGTACATCTCGGCGGAAGAACTGTTCCGCTTAATTCGTATAAGTTCACCTACTGGTATGGCTCTTACTGTTTGTTTGGAATGGCATGAATTCTCCCTTCGGATGGTATTGCCTGATATCTTTTTTCTGTAAGGATCAACCTCAATTTTATTTGTATCAGGGTTGCCACGTAATATGACATCCAAAAAGGGGGTTTCCCTTTTACACCATGTGTGGGTAAACGTAAGATTGAACCGATTATTATTGATATATGTCATGAATGCATCAACGGTCAGATGGTCAGACGACCAAATGATGAACACATCGTCTACATACCTCCCATACCATGCGAGACATGTGGAAAATGGATTGGTGTCAGAAAAAATTAACTGCTCCTCCCACCAAAAAACAAAAAGCTTAGCCCGAGCTGGTGATGACTTTGCTCCCATTGAAGCACCCGTGCGCTGCAAATAAAAATTGTTACCAAACATAAAATAATTGTGTTTTAACACAAAATCTACCACCTCAATAATGTAATGTCTCAAATCCACAGAATATTTAGAAAATCTCATCAGTATATCCGAGATAGCTGATAATGCCAGGTTTTTCGGAATACTGGAATAGAGTGATTCAATGTCGCAAGTAAGCCACGACAGAGAATCGCTCCATGTGAATTCATCCATGATTTTTAGCAAGTGCTTAGTGTCCTTGATATAACTTGGGCATTGCATAACCAGAGGTTGCAGTACTGAGTCCAACCACTCGCATAGGTGCTCGTTATGGGATCCGATCCCCGCCACGATCGGACGCATCGGCGGCGGGAATCGGTCCTTATGCAGCTTGGGTAGCGAGTGGAAGATAGGAATAATTGGAGCAGGCACGAAAATATAATTCACTTCTTTTTGGGTCAAAATAGATCTGGCTTTCCCCTCTTCCAACAGAGTCAACAGTTCTTTTTTAAAAGATTCAGTGGGATCCCCACAAAGTTTAAGGTAAGTTTTATCATCAGATAGTAGATTTTCATTTAAATTGATATACAGTCCCGTGTCCATACATACTACCGAGCCGCCTTTATCGGATCGGATCGTCAAATTTTTGTTTTTCTTTATTTCTTTATGGCAGCAGCCTCCTTTTTATTCAAATTAGGACGAGTTGTATTGGACATTACTTTTGATTGTAGATTAACCAAATCTTTCATGATAAGGTCTTGGAACCAATCAAAAATTGCTGGTCTGGTCTGTATGGGGTAAAAATTTTGGTTTTTAGTGGAGAAGGTATGTGCAGTATTCACTTCATCACAAATTGATATCCCACTATTTTCAGGGAGACAGAGATCTCTAAAAGCAATTTGTTCTGCTAACGTATGCATTAGTGGTAAATCAGGGTTTATAGAAAGTTGAGGTGGGTCCGATGGTTCATCAGCATTTTCCACAAAAAAATGTTTCTTAACTGTTAAAGTTCTCACAAATGTATTTATATCCAAAATTGTCCGATAAACATCAAAATGATGTGTAGGAGAGAAACCCATTCCTTTCCACAGGACCGAGATTTC
Source organism: Hyla sarda (assembly GCF_029499605.1). NCBI lineage: Eukaryota > Metazoa > Chordata > Amphibia > Anura > Hylidae > Hyla > Hyla sarda. The sequence goes on from NC_079200.1 coordinate 69,078,560, forward strand.
TTCATCTGTAATGATTTGTGCAGAAATGTTAATGACTTGAAAATCCGCTTTTATTACTTTTTCCGTTTGTCCTTGTTACGCTCCGAAGCTCTTCTTCCTATGTTTTCTGCCACTGCGCCTTCCTCGTTTTTTGACTGTCTTCTCGCATTGCGATTCTTGTGAGTGTTCACATATTGCGGTTCTGAGTCCCCGCTAGTGTCCGTGGTATCTGAACAATCTGAATTTTCAGTAAACTCCTGGTCAGAAGAATTAAATTCACATGGAGCGATTCTCTGTCGTGGCTTACTTGCGACATTGAATTGCTCTATTCCAGTATTCCGAAAAACCTGGCATTATCAGCTATCTCGGATATACTGATGAGATTTTCTAAATATTCTGTGGATTTGAGACATTACATTTTTGAGGTGGTAGATTTTGTGTTAAAACACAATTATTTTATGTTTGGTAACAATTTTTATTTGCAGCGCACGGGTGCTTCAATGGGAACAAAGTCATCACCAGCTCGGGCTAAGCTTTTTGTTTTTTGGTGGGAGGAGCAGTTTATTTTTTCTGACACCAATCCATTTTCCACATGCCTCGCATGGTATGGGAGGTATGTAGACGATGTGGTCATCATTTGGTCATCTGACCATCTGACCGTTGATGCATTCATGACATATATCAATAATAATCGGTTCAATCTTAAATGGGTATTCCAGGCAAAAACTTTTTTATATATATCAACTGGCTCCAGAAAGTTAAACAGATTTGTAAATTACTTCTATTAAAAAATCTTAACCCTTTCAGTACTTATGAGCTTCTGAAGTTAAGGTTGTTATTTTCTGTCTAAGTGCTCTCTGATGACACCTGTCTCGGGAAACGCCCAGTTTAGAAGAGGTTTACTATGGGGATTTGCTTCTAAACTGGATGTTGCCCGAAACAGGTGTCATCAGAGAGGACTTAGACAGAAAAAAACAACCTTAACTTCAGAAGGTCATAAATACTGAAAAGATTTAGATTTTTTAATAGAAGTAATTTACAAATCTGTTTAACTTTCTGGAGCCAGTTGATATATAAAAAAAAGGTTTGGCCTGGAATACCCCTTTAAGTCCCAGGATGCCCTTGGTCCTAGTGGGGTTAAAAGGTCAAAAGATTAAAATATATAAACTAAAAAGACACTGTGAAGTAGGGGGATATACTCGGCAGGCCTGGAGAAATATTTTTCTAAAAGATGTTTTTATGTACTTGATGTATTTCTAGGTGTATATTAATATATATATATATATATATATATATATATATATATATATGTCAAAGAAGAAAGCAGCACTCCTAAAGCGTGAGTAGGTGCCTCCAGCTAGGGTCCGTGTCCAGGATCCTGCATACGTAGTTCCAAGGAAAATGCTGCGGCACTCAAGGTATGGTGAAAAAATGAAAACTATTTATTCATCCCAAATGTGCAAAGAGCAACGTTTCAATGGTCTCACACCATCATTATCAAGTGGCTTGCACATTTGGGATGAATAAATAGTTTTCATTTTTTCACCATACCTTGAGTGCCGCAGCATTTTCCTTGGAACTACGTATGCAGAATCCTGGACACGGACCCTAGCTGGAGGCACCTACTCACGCTTGGAACTATATATATATATATATATATATATATATATATACACACAAATCAAAAAAATGTTGCAGTATCTTGTAATACCTTTTTTATTGGACTAACAGAATTTTGTAGAGACAAGCTTTCAGGATTCCTCCATTTATCAAGTCCAATAGTCAAGGACTAATGATCAAAGGACTTTATAAATTATCAGGGAGGAATCCCGAAAGTTTGTCTCTACAAAATTCTGTTAGTCCAATAAAAAAGGTATTACAATCTGCATCACTGGACTAATATGGCTACTCACATTTACTATACAGATATACACATACCTGAAGATGGTTTAGAACCCTGTGATGTCACACATGCTTGTGATGATGTCACCGTAAGCTGTACAAGGAGGTGCGCGCCGGCTGCAGTCTCTTCAGTGTGTTTTGCATTCACAACCTGTGGTGCAAAGTGTTTCTTAGAGAGTTTCTATTTGCGATAGAGAATTCAAGATTTTGACCGTTCCTTGTCTGAAGAGAGAACCACAAGGTAAGTCTCAGCCTCTTCTATTCATACATACACAGGGCTTTTTGTTTGACAGTTTTTTTTATTGTTGTTGCTTTTTTTTTTAGCAAAAAAAAACAAGAAATTAATTTTCAAAAGAAATAACAAAAGTTATATTTCTCATAGCATTGTGACAATACTTGGCTTAGGCATTAAACATAATAAAACGCACAGATAGTATCATGACCAGAGCTTTTTCTTGCAAAACTGCTAAAATGCAATTATGCCGAAAAAAGCCCCCAAGAAAAAGAGTCCTAATTCATGAAGTTCTAAAAGATATAAGTCTATGAGAAAGATTTGGTGGTGTAGTAAAAGAATAACAGAAAGATTAGGGCAGAAATATAATAGTATATAATAGAATTCTGTGTGTACTAACAATAGAAATACTCCGGGTACTCCGAAAGGGAAAACATTTTTCAAATGAACTAGTGGCAGAAAGTCATATAGGGGACGGATAGATCCCAATGAGGTGGGGTAGGTTCATTATTAGTAAATGTATATAACGGGATAGCCCAATTGTATCTACAGTATGAAGTTCACATGGCCCAGTGACCATACAGCCAAGCCCTTATAATCCACCATTACTAGGACAGATTCAGGGTTGTCAGATATTACTAGGACCGGAGAGGTTTAGGGTTATCAGATATTACTAGGACCGGACAGGTTCAGGGTTATCAGATATTACTAGGACCGGAGAGGTTTAAGGTTATCAGATATTACTAGGACCGGACAGGTTCAGGGTTATCAGATATTACAAGGACTGGACAGGTTCAGGGTTATCAGATATTACTAGGACTGAACATGTTCAGGGTTATCAGATATTACTAGGACCGGACAGGTTCAGGGTTATCAGATATTACAAGGACAGTACAGGTTCAGGGTTATCAGATATTACTAGGACCGGACAGGTTCAGGGTTATCAGATATTACTAGGACCGGACAGGTGCAGGGTTATCAGATATTACTAGGACCGGACAGGTTCAGGGTTATCAGATATTACTAGGACCGGACAGGTTCAGGGTTATCAGATATTACTAGGACCGGACAGGTTCAAGGTTATCAGATATTACTAGGACCGGACAGGTTCAGGGTTATCAGATATTACTAGGACCGGACAGGTTCAGGGTTATCAGATATTACTAGGACCGGACAGGTTCAGGGTTATCAGATATTACTAGGACCGGACAGGTTCAGGGTTATCAGACATTGGTGACCTCAGGGAAGACGTCTCCATATAAAACACTTATAGAGAAGCGTCTTCTTCTGAGGCTGCGATGGTTTTAGTGTTATCTTGTGGTTCTGTGCTGGACATTTCTGCTCTGTATGAAGGATCTATTGTATAATGACAGGAATGATGACATGTTGTCTAATGTGTTCACTTATCTCTCTCTCTCTAGTGTTTTCAGGCTCTGACCTGTGACCATGGCCTCTCCACAAGACCCATTGCTGAAGGAGGAGGAAGAAGCAATGGAGGACCATAGTGATATGGATGTAGAAAAGGGCGATATCCCTGAGAGGCAGAACCTGCCATCTCTAAGCGTGATGTCCACCGCACGTTCCATCATCACCGTAGTGATCCTCGCCTTTGTTAATTTGCTCATCTATGCAAATCGCTCCAGCGTGGCGGGGGTGCTGCCTTATATACAGAAAGCATATGACACCAATGCTAGTCTGTCCGGCTTATTGAATACATTGTTCATTGGAAGCTACGTGCTGGTCGCACCAATTGCCGGATATTTGGGCGACCACTGTAATAAGAAATATACTGTTTGCGCAGGAGTCATCGTTTGGCTGAGCATGACACTTACCCTGTCATTCATCCCTGACGGGTATTTCCTGCTCTTCCTGCTGACGAGTGGACTGGTTGGAGCCGGAGAGGCGACTTTCTGCACCATCGCCCCCTCCATCATTGCAGACCTTTTTACAAGTGACCAGCGGACCCGCATGCTGAACGTGTTTTACTCCGTCATACCTGTAGGCTGCGGACTAGGATACATCATCGGGCCCAAAGTGACTGATGCAGCAAGGGGCGATTGGCACTGGGCGTTTCGGGTCACCCCTGGCCTGGGCCTCATAGCTGTGGCTTTGATGATTTTGGTCACAAAAGAGCTTCCAAGAACGACTACAAACGGGAAGAAGAACAACAAATCCCAGAAGTTTGCCAAATGGGCGACAGATCTGAAAAAAATATTTAAAAATCGAAGCTTCATGTTAACCACCATGGGATCGACGGCGGTATCCTTCATAGTGGGAGCCATAGGTGTATGGGGTCCGTCATACCTGACCCACGCACGAACACTCCTACAAGAGAAGGACCCTTGCCATGCTGAACCGTGTGACTATCACGACATCCTAATATTTGGTGTGGTTACAGTCGTTTCCGGCATTCTGGGAGTTGTAGCAGGGACGGAGATAAGTAAAAGATATCGCAAATCCAACCCACGGGCGGACCCGCTTGTGTGTGGATGCGCGATGATGCTCTCTGCCCCTTTTCTTCTGTTGGCATTGACTTTTGGCAACATCAGCCTCGTTGCCACCAACATCTTCATCTTCATCGGAGAGACGCTTCTGTCAGTAAATTTCACCCTCATATCTGACATTATACTAAAAGTAGTAACTCCGTGGAGGAGATCTTCAGCCCTGGCCGTGCAGATGACAATCTATCACCTCCTAGGTGACGCCGGCAGCCCGTACCTCATCGGCCTGATATCTGACACCTACGAACGAGGATATGCCAAATCCCCTCTTCTGAAATACCGCAGCCTGGAGTATGCCCTCATGACCTGCACCATAATGGCAGTCATCGGAGGGGCCTTCTTCATGGCCACGGCCCTATATATAGAGAGGGACGAAAAAGAAGCAGAGATGGAATCAGAACCTCCGTCATCCTCCTCCTCCTCACTGCTTCCTGCCGATGAGGACCGCGCTTCAGACTGAGGAAAAGTCATTGCTTACCTTTATCTCGTTTACTTCATTAAAAAAAAAATTAAGAAAAAAATAACTGCATTTGTTCTATGTTCCACTTTACCCCTTATTCTCTACCCAGGGGCGGACACAGACAGCAGAGGGCCCTTGTGCAAAGAATGTGCCTATGACCTCCCCCCCAAAACATCAATTGCTCAGCACCCCTCCTCCATGTGTCACTTACTCAGGTGGACCCCCATATGTCACTTGCTGTATAAGTTTCTAATTATTTATTAAGGCCTCCCATATGCTGCAGCTCATTCAAGCCCCCCACATTAGGTAGCATAGATTCCCAACATTAGGTAGCATAGATTCCCCCACATTAGGTAGCATAGTTTCCTCACATTAGGTAGCATAGTTTCCCCCACATTAGGTAGCATAGATTCCCTACATTAGGTAGCAGTTTCCCCACATTAGGTAGCATGGTTTGCCCACATTAGGTAGCATAGTTTCCCCACATTAGGTAGCATAGTTTCCCCACAATAGGTAGCACAGATTCCCCACATTAGGTAACATAGTTTACCCACATTAGGTAGCACAGATTCCCCACATTAGGTAACATAGTTTCCCCACATTAATTAGCATAGTTTCCCCACATTAGGTAGCACAGATTCCCCACATCAGGTAACATAGTTTCCCCACATTAGGTAGCACAGATTCCCCACATTAGGTAACACAGTTTCCCTACATTAGGTAGCATAGTTTCCCCACATTAGGTAGCACAGATTCCCCACATTAGGTTACATAGTTTCCCCACATTAGGTAGCATAGCTTCCCCACATTAGGTAGCATAATTTCCCCACATTAGGTAGCATAGTTCCCCAGATTAGGTAGCACATATTCCCCACATTAGGTAACATAGTTTCCCCACATTAGGTAGCATAGATTCCTCACATTAGGTAGCCATAGCCCCCCCCCAAACACACAGACACACACAGAGACACACTTACCTGCCCTGCACAGCGCTTCTCCTCTCCGGCAGCGGCCTGACGAGTGACGTCACTGACATCCTCCTGAGCGGGTCTGCAGAAGTACGTCACTTGTGCGACGTCCCTCGTCAGACCCAGGTCGGCCGGAGGCAGACTCACTGTCTAAAGTGTCCGCTGCGCTAATATACCCCGCAGCTACTTTAGAACAGTGAGCAGCGGTGGCGCCAACCCTACCATGAACCTACTAGGCACAAAAAAAAAAAAAAAAAGGGGGCAGCAAAATGCCCCCCCCGAAAACTGCCACCTGGGACTTATGGTCCCACCGGTTCCCATGGTAGGGCCGACCAGAGGCGGCTCTAGACTTTGTGAGGCCTTAGGCGAAACTTGAACATGAGGCCCTGCTTTATTTTCTGCTGAAATTACATGGTGGTCCGTCTGTGAGATGGTTATACTGTGACATCACTGTGTATTATCCCTGTACTGTGACATCACTGTGAATTATCTCTGTACTGTGCCATCACTCTGTGAATTATCCCTGTACTGTGACATCACTGTGTGTATTATCCCTGTACTGTGACATCACTGTGCATTATCCCTGTACTGTGACATCACTGTGTGTATTATCCCTGTACTGTGACATCACTGTGTATTAACTCTGTACTGTGCCATCACTGTGTATTATCCCTGTACTGTGACGTCCCTGTGTATTATCTCTGTACTGTGCCATCACTCTGTGTATTATCCCTGTACTGTGACATCACTGTGTGTATTATCCCTGTACTGTGACATCACTGTGTATTATCCCTCTACTGTGACATCACTGTGTATTATCTCTGTACTGTGACATCACTGTGTATTATCTCTGTACTGTGACATCACTGTGTATTGTCCCTGTACTGTGACATCACTGTGTGTATTATCCCTGTAATGTGACATCACTGTGTATTATCCCTGCACTGTGACATCACTCTGTATATTATCCCTGTACTGTGAAATCACTGTGTGTATTATCCCTGTACTGTGACATCACTGTGTATTATCCCTGTACTGTGACATCACTGTGTATTATCTCTGTACTGTGACATCACTGTGTATTATCCCTGTACTGTGACATCACTCTGTATATTATCCCTGTACTGTGACATCACTCTGTATATTATCCCTGTACTGTGACATCACTGTGTATTATTCCTGTACTGTGACATCACTGTGTATTATCCCTGTACTGTGACATCACTGTGTGTATTATCTCTGTACTGTAACATCAGTGTGTATTATCCCTGTACTGTTACATCACTGTGTATTATTCCTGTACTGTGTATTATTCCTGTACTGTGACATCACTATGTGTATTATCTCTGTACTGTCACATCACTGTGTATTATCCCTGTACTGTCACATCACTGTGTATTATCCCTGTACTGTGACGTCACTGTGTATTATCCCTGTACTATGACATCACTGTGTATATTATCCCTCCCTGTACTGTGACATCACTGTGTGTATTATCTCTGTACTGTGACATCACTGTGTGTATTATCTCTGAACTATAACATCACTGTGTGTTATCTCTATACTGCAACATCACTGTTGATACTTACACTGCACTGTGACATCACTGTATATATTAAGCCTGTATACCCTAATACCACTGTACATATTTACATTGCACTGTGAGTGACAATACAGGGTAAATATGCAAAGTGACATCACAGTTCAGAGTTAATATAAACAGTAATGTCTCTGTACAGGGACAATAAACAGTTTTGCCACTACAGGGTTAATAAACGCAGTGTTGTCACAGTAGAGGGTAACTATACAGTGATGTCATTGTACTGGGAAAATATACACAGTGAAGTCAGCATTCAAGAATAATAAACTGTGATGTCACTACAGGGTTGTTATACACAGTGACATCAAATTACAGGATGAAGCACAGTGATGTCAGTATATTATGAAGCACAGTGATGTCACAGTTTATTATAAAGCACAGTGATGTCACAGTTTATTATGAAGCACAGTGATGTCAGTTTATTATGAAGCGCAGTGATGTCACAGTTTATTATGAAGCACAGTGATGTCACAGTTTATTATGAAGCACAGTGATGTCACAGTTTATTATGAAGCACAGTGATGTCACAGTTTATTATGAAGCACAGTGATGTCACAGTTTATTATGAAGCAGTGATGTCACAGTTTATTATGAAGCACAGTGATGTCACAGTTTATTATAAAGCACAGTGATGTCAGTTTATTATGAAGCACAGTGATGTCACAGTTTAATATGAAGCACAGTGATGTCACAGTTTATTATGAAGCACAGTGATGTCACAGTTTATTATGAAGCACAGTGATGTCACAGTTTATTATGAAGCACAGTGATGTCACAGTTTATTATGAAGCACGGTGATGTCAGTTTATTATGAAGCACAGTGATGTCACAGTTTATTATGAAGCACAGTGATGTCACAGTTCATTATGAAGCAGTGATGTCAGTTTATTATGAAGCACAGTGATGTCACAGTTTATTATGAAGCACAGTGATGTCACAGTTTATTATGAAGCACAGTGAGGTCACAGTTTATTATGAAGCACAGTGATGTCAGTTTATTATGAAGCACAGTGATGTCAGTTTATTATGAAGCACAGTGATGTCACAGTTTATTATGAAGCACAGTGATGTCCCAGTTTATTATGAAGCAGTGATGTGTCAGTTTATTATGAAGCACAGTGATGTCAGTTTATTATGAAGCACAGTGATGTCACAGTTTATTATGAAGCACAGTGATGTCACAGTTTATTATGAAGCACAGTGATGTGTCAGTTTATTATGAAGCACAGTGATGTCACAGTTTATTATGAAGCACAGTGATGTCCCAGTTTATTATGAAGCACAGTGATGTCCCAGTTTATTATGAAGCAGTGATGTCCCAGTTTATTATGAAGCACAGTGATGTCCCAGTTTATTATGAAGCACAGTGATGTCCCAGTTTATTATGAAGCACAGTGATGTCCCAGTTTATTATGAAGCACAGTGATGTCCCAGTTTATTATGAAGCACAGTGATGTCACAGTTTATTATGAAGCACAGTGATGTGTCAGTTTATTATGAAGCACAGTGATGTCACAGTTTATTATGAAGCACAGTGATGTCACAGTTTATTATGAAGCACAGTGATGTCACAGTTTATTATGAAGCACAGTGATGTCACAGTTTATTATGAAGCACAGTGATGTCACAGTTTATTATGAAGCACAGTGATGTCAGTTTATTATGAAGCACAGTGATGTCACAGTTCATTATGAAGCAGTGATGTCAGTTTATTATGAAGCACAGTGATGTCACAGTTTATTATGAAGCACAGTGATGTCACAGTTTATTATGAAGCACAGTGATGTCCCAGTTTATTATGAAGCGCGGTGATGTCCCAGTTTATTATGAAGCGCAGTGATGTCCCAGTTTATTATGAAGCACAGTGATGTCCCAGTTTATTATGAAGCACAGTGATGTCCCAGTTTATTATGAAGCACAGTGATGTCACAGTTTATTATGAAGCACAGTGATGTCAGTTTATTATGAAGCACAGTGATGTCACAGTTTATTATGAAGCACAGTGATGTCACAGTTTATTATGAAGCACAGTGATGTCACAGTTTATTATGAAGCACAGTGATGTCACAGTTTATTATGAAGCACAGTGATGTCACAGTTTATTATGAAGCACAGTGATGTCAGTTTATTATGAAGCACAGTGATGTCACAGTTTATTATGAAGCACAGTGATGTCACAGTTCATTATGAAGCAGTGATGTCAGTTTATTATGAAGCACAGTGATGTCACAGTTTATTATGAAGCACAGTGATGTCCCAGTTTATTATGAAGCACAGTGATGTCCCAGTTTATTATGAAGCACAGTGATGTCCCAGTTTATTATGAAGCACAGTGATGTCACAGTTTATTATGAAGCACAGTGATGTCAGTTTATTATGAAGCACAGTGATGTCACAGTTTATTATGAAGCACAGTGATGTCACAGTTTATTATGAAGCACAGTGATGTCACAGTTTATTATGAAGCACAGTGATGTCACAGTTTATTATGAAGCACAGTGATGTCACAGTTTATTATGAAGCACAGTGATGTCAGTTTATTATGAAGCACAGTGATGTCACAGTTTATTATGAAGCACAGTGATGTCACAGTTCATTATGAAGCAGTGATGTCAGTTTATTATGAAGCACAGTGATGTCACAGTTTATTATGAAGCACAGTGATGTCAGTTTATTATGAAGCACAGTGATGTCACAGTTTATTATGAAGCACAGTGATGTCACAGTTTATTATGAAGCACAGTGATGTCACAGTTTATTATGAAGCACAGTGATGTCACAGTTTATTATGAAGCACAGTGATGTCACAGTTTATTATGAAGCACAGTGATGTCAGTTTATTATGAAGCACAGTGATGTCACAGTTTATTATGAAGCACAGTGATGTCACAGTTCATTATGAAGCAGTGATGTCAGTTCATTATGAAGCACAGTGATGTCACAGTTTATTATGAAGCACAGTGATGTCCCAGTTTATTATGAAGCACAGTGATGTCCCAGTTTATTATGAAGCGCGGTGATGTCCCAGTTTATTATGAAGCGCAGTGATGTCACAGTTTATTATGAAGCGCAGTGATGTCACAGTTTATTATGAAGCGCAGTGATGTCACAGTTTATTATGAAGCACAGTGATGTCACAGTTTATTATGAAGCACAGTGATGTCACAGTTTATTATGAAGCACAGTGATGTCACAGTTTATTATAAAGCACAGTGATGTCACAGTTTATTATGAAGCACAGTGATGTCACAGTTTATTATGAAGCACAGTGATGTCACAGTTTATTATGAAGCACAGTGATGTCACAGTTTATTATGAAGCACAGTGATGTCACAGTTTATTATGAAGCACAGTGATGTCACAGTTTATTATGAAGCACAGTGATGTCACAGTTTATTATGAAGCACAGTGATGTCACAGTTTATTATGAAGCACAGTGATGTCACAGTTTATTATGAAGCACAGTGATGTCACAGAGACTACAGAATGTACAACTGTACGTATGATGAAGATGGCGGGATGCTATCGAAACGTCACACATACATGGGGGAATAAAACACTTTGTTTTTGCACCTTATCTGGGAGTGCCGCTGGATCTTTAGTTTTGTAGATAGATAGATGATATATAGATAGATAGATAGATAGATAGATAGATAGATATGAGATAGATCAGTGTATCCCAACCAGGGGGCCTCTAGCTATTCCAAAACGACAACTCCCAGCATGTCTTTGGCTTTATGAGCATACTGGGAGTTGTAGTTTTGCAACAGCTGGAACTCTTTTTATTAGAAAAATATAAAACTTTTACAAAACTCAAATACAATGCTTAATCAGCTGAAGCATAAGCAATGAAAAAGTAACAAATATAAACTCTTTGTTACAGAATAAGAGGACCTACCTAACCGACCAGCCCAGCTTAACTCAACTAACAAATAATGCCTGATACTACTAATTCTTACCTATTATCCTTCCAAACACACACACACACACACATTAATTACCAACAAAACATAAATATAGCTTTCCTTAATTAAGTTTTAACTGAAAACATCCGAATAGGAAACTTATCCCCACATACCATACACAAAATGCATTAAACAAAAATAAATAGGGCTAACTGCCATAAAAATAATAAGGAAATAAATAAAATAATTCCATCTTGGAAATACCATTAATTTTACACACAGACAACAACCAATACTCCCAATACATATTATATCATAACAACGAAAAAAAAAAATATATATATATATAGATATAGATATAGATATATATATAAATTTATAATAAAAAGAGGGCTTATTGCCATAACTAAAAATAATTCCAACTTGGAAATTTTTTCTTTTTTTTTTTTTCCCTTTCTCCTTTCCCTTCTCTTTAAACTATAGTAACACACACATGCATGGATACATTACCATAAGGGGGGAAAAAAACACAATAATATCAACTAAAAGCTGGTCCGACTGCCTTTACCCTACAATGAGGTATAACACTATACAAAAATACATAAAACTATTTATACTTATGAAATACATGTAATTTACAAGAATAAAACCTACAGAAAAGAAAAATAACCTACACTATGAACTCTCCCATCACCCACACCACTCCCACTGGACATGGTCAGAGTTCGTGTATCACAGTTTTTTTTTTTTTTTTTTACTGAAACAGTCATTGTCCATAAACTGACCCAAGTCAGACCCAAAACATCACCCCCTCCCCCCAACAACCCTCACCCAACCTAAAATTAATCCCCCCCCCCCCCCCAACAATGTACTAACTCACTACAACCACAGAAATAATATGAAAAACAAAGTAATACAGTACTACAAACCCCCACCAGGCCCAAGATTGGTTGCCTGCAAGCCCTTTACATTCAAATTACAGAAAACAAAACAAAAAGCTAGAGTGACATGCATAGCCCACCACCAGGAAGAAGGATGGCAATCCTGATAAAACTAAGTTTCAAAATGCTTACCCTATGAACCTTACTCTAGCCTGATGAAGAGGGGGTCCCTGCCCCTCGAAACGCGTTGCTGTATTGCATGCTGAAGGAATAAACCTTCTTTTTATTTTCCAAAATACATCCGTGTCCAAGCGGTTTTATTTTACCAAGTTCTCGGAAACTTCCACATACCTGTGACGGACTACATCTGTGACGGAGGTGAGCGCCCACAGAAGCACTTCTCTTTTTTCTCGGGACCACGGGACCAATATTCTTCCATTCCAGTGACCGTCCTCCGCCGGTGAGAACGGGTCTAGTGCCGGCTGCACTCCTCCAATCTGTGTCCCCCAGAATAGTGGGAAACAAGCGTCTACTGGTGTTGTGCCCACGGTACAACACAGAAAGGTGAGCAAACCTAACATAACAACTGAAAACACGAATCTGGAAACGGCTGCTCCCCCACTTCCTTGGAGCCGACATCCATTTTTTATTTAATTTAATTATTTTCTTTTACACTCAGATTATCTATATATATATATATATATATTTTTTTTTTTATTTTTTTTTTACTACGCTTAGATGCGCATTGTGTCTCCTCTGTCTTTTTCTATATATTTGTGTCCACCTCGGAGAGGACTTTCTGTTGGGTCGATACTAAGCACCGTGCATTCCAAGTGTAGTACCTAACCACTAAGCTAACTAAGAATAAAGTGCCCCGATCTCGGCCACCCAGGTTCCTGAATGCCCCATAAGCCCACTCCGGATAGGAAAGGCCGGCAAGTTGACTCCAGCCGATGGAAGCGCCCACCCTGTTGTAAACCCCTATATTAAAGGGACAATGAAGCAGGAAGTGGTCCATGCTTTCCAGCGTGTCCCCGCACTCTTCTCGGGGACATCCCCGGTCATCAGAGTTCCTGTACTTCAGGTTGTCCCTCACATATAGCTTCCCCTGAAAGCAACGCCAGGCCAAGTCCCAAAACTTCTGAGGGATCCTTTTCATATTTAAAAGATACAACCCCACCCTCAGATCCCGACCTGGGCAGTCCCTGAGCACCAGAGGCTTCTGGAAGTGGGTCAACAGAACCTGTTTGTCAAGGAACTGCCTTGACTGGGTCCTGATCTCCCACACTCCCAGACCCCACCGATGTATCACCTTCAGAGTCGGGGTAGCGTAAGCCGGAAGATATCCATGTGGTGTACGGAGGTCCTTCACTTGCCCTCCTGCCTCCCATTCCTGGAAGAAAGGCCGAAACCATTCCCTGCAGGAGAGTACCCACGGAGGAGCCCTCTCTGACCAGAGGTTTGCAATGTTGGCTTTCAAGAAGGTGTTCGTTAAGAACACCACAGGGTTTACCATAGATAAACCCCCTAGTCTCCTCGTGTGGTACGTAACCTCCCTCTTGACTAGGTTCAACCTGTTACCCCATAACAGTTGAAAAAACAGGCTGTAGACCCTAGTGTAGTAAGCCTCTGGTAAGATACATACACTGCGCAGATAGATAAACAAGGGGAGCAGGTACGATTTGATCAGGTGTACCCTTTCCCTGAGGGTCATAGACCAACCCTTCCACTGGTCCACCCTCTGAGTGGCATCCTGGAGCTTACCATCCCAGTTTTTGGTGGGATAATCATCCTGGCCGAATGTGATGCCCAAAACTTTTGCTGACTCTTGGGGCCCTGGAAGGGTGTCCGGGAGATCAAACGTGGGGTCTCCCCCTCCCAGCCAGAGACTCTCACACTTATCCTGGTTGATCTTAGAGACGAAAATGGTGACATCATCAGCGTACGCCACCACTCTCTGGGCGACACCCGGCTCCGCCAGAATCATCCTGACTCCCGCCAATGGTCCGCAACTCACCCTCCTAAGGAAGGGATCGATCGCAAATACATATAAGAGCGGGCTCAAAGGACAACCCTGACGGACTCCGGACCCCACCTCAAAAGAGCGGCCAGACCAACCGTTCACCAGCGGGAAACTCTCTGCCCCTGCATACAAGATCTTAAGCCAATTAACAAAAAAAAACACGGTAAGCCATATCTCAGGAGGACGGACCAGAGGTAGTCATGGTTCACCCGATCAAATGCTTTGGCCTGATCCAAGGACAGTAAGTACCCCTTCCAGAGACACGCACTACTCCGCTCCACTGCCTCCCTGACACTGAGGACAGCACTTAAGGTGCTTCGACCTGGAACAGAGCAGTGCTGAGCCCCCGAAAGAAGCCGGGGTGCAAACTTCACCAGCCGATTAAACAGTATCTTGGCCAGAAGCTTCCTGTCTGTATTGAGAAGAGCTATGGGCCTCCAATTCACAATACGGCTGGGATCTTTACCCTTTGACAGAAGAATCAGGGCTGACCTCCTCATTGACTTTGGTAGAGTGCCCAAGGAGAGACACTCATTGAATACCTCAGTCAAGAGGGGAGCTAAAGACTCCTTAAAGGTCCTGTACCACTCGGATGTTAAGCCATCCGGACCTGGCGACTTCTTGGGGGCAAGCCCCTCGATCGCCAGTCTCACTTCCTCTTCCCTGATTTCCTCTGCCAAAATGCCAAGAGAGGGGTCTACCCCTGGCTCAGGAATGGTTTCAGCCAGGAAAGCTGACATCCCGTCTCGATCTAGATCCTTCCTCCCCAAGAGGTGCGAGTAGAAGGATCTGACGACCTCCAGGATCCCTGATCTGGACCGATTCAGAGATCCCGTACTATCAATCAGTCCTGAGACTACTTTACTACTCACTGACATCTTGCAGTTCCTGTAAGGGTCGGGCGAGCGGTGCTTCCCGTAATCCCTCTCAAAAACCAAAGATGCGTGCCTATCGTACTGACACCTCATCAGCAAGGACTTCACTCTGGAGATATCCTCTCGGCTACCTCCAGTCGAGACGAGAAGCTCGAGTTTCCTCCTCAGTCCCTGATACAGGCGATACCTGCTCAGGGACCTGAGGCTCGAGAGCTGGCAGAAGAACCCCGTAACCCGCTTCTTGAATATCTCCCACCACTCAGACTTACTACTACAAAAGTCCAGTAAAGGTACCTGACTTTGAAGAAAATCCTCAAAGGACTGTCTTATCTCCGCTTCCTCTAGGAGGGACTAATTCAGCTTCCAATAACCTTTTCCCATCCGGGGGGTCTCTGAAACATTCAGGGAAAACAAAATCATACAGTGGTTGGAGAACTCCACCTCAACCACGGACACTGCGGAAGAGACGGCTTCCTCCTTTAAATAAAACCTGTCTATCCTAGACCTGCTGCTACCTCGATGAAAGGTGAAACCCGCGTGGCCTGAGGGGCTCCGGATGTGGGCATCCTCTAGGCGAGCTTCCCTGACTATATTACTAAGGGCCACACAGTCATAAGCCAGCCGATCATTGGAACCTCTCCTATCTTGGGACCTCGTGACATTATTGAAGTCCCCTCCAAAGATCACTTGCCGGCTAGTAAAAAGAAAGGGCTTAATCCTCATAAAGAGATCCTTACGGCCCCACTTTGTTTGTGGGGCGTAGATGTTAATGAGCCGGAGCTCTTGTCCCTTCATGAAGACATCTAAGATCAGGCACCTCCCCATTTCTAACTCAATGACCCGTCTGCATTCGACCGGAGCGGTAAAAAGGACCGCCACCCCACTATACAGCTCAGCCGCAAGAGACCAGTGGGAGGGCCCGCGCCTCCACTCTCTTCTGGCTTTCACCAGAGAGGCTAGATCTGACAACCTGGTCTCCTGTAAAAAGAAAATGTCGGCTTCAACACGGCCAAGAAAATCAAAGGCTGCGAATCTAGCCGTATCAGACTTTATACTGGCACAATTAATAGATGCCAGCGTCAATGGGGTGAGTGCTGCCATCCTGGGTAATTGAGTTAGACGGCCTTACCCATTATTTTTTCTTGCCCTTCTTCTTCACCGCCTCATCCCCTGAAGAAGGAGCATTCTTACTTTCTTTAGATCTCTTTTTTGACTCAGACTGATCCATCTGGCCCTGAGTTAGCCCTGCCCTCCGAGGAAGATGCCTCAACAGGACAGGACCCAGTTCCCCCTGGAGGCTCCAATCCCTCAGGCACCCCATCCTCGCCACCCCCCCCCCTCCAATGAGGGGGAGGAGATGGTATCAAGGACAAGGTACCTGTTCGATAGGTCAATCAGAAGGGGGGTGTCACGATTCGGCTGGCTGGAGGTGGATCCTCTGTGCCAGAGAGGGATTGGCGTGGACCGTGTTGGTGGACCGGTTCTAAGTTGCTACTGGTATTCACCAGAGCCCGCCGCAAAGCGGGATGGTCTTGCAGCGGCGGTAGCAACCAGGTCGTATCCACCAGCAACGGCTCAACCTCTCTGACTGCTGAAGATAGGCGCGGTACAAGGGAGTAGACAAGAGCAAGGTCGGACGTAGCAGAAGGTCAGGGCAGGCAGCAAGGATCGTAGTCAAGGGCAACGGCAGGAGGTCTGGAACACAGGCTAGGAACACACAAGGAAACGCTTTCACTGGCACAATGGCAACAAGATCCGGCGAGGGAGTGCAGGGGAAGTGAGGTATAAGTAGGGAGTGCACAGGTGAACACACTGATTAAGCCTGCTGCGCCAATCAGTGGCGCAGTGGCCCTTTAAATTGCAGAGACCCGGCGCGCGCGCACCCTAAGGAGCGGGACCGCGCGCGCCGGGACAAGACAGACGGGGAACGAGTCAGGTACGGGAGCCGGGACGCGCATCGCGAGCGGGCGCCTCCCGCATCGCGAATCGCATCCCGGCTGAGAGAGATATTGCAGCGCACCCGGTCAGCAGGTCTGACCGGGGCGCTGCAATTGCGAGGATGCTGCGAGCGCTCCGGGGAGGAGCGGGGACCCGGAGCGCTCGGCGTAACAGTACCCCCCCCCTTGGGTCTCCCCCTCTTCTTGGAGCCTGAGAACTTGAGGACAAGACTTTTGTCTAGGATGTTGTCCTCAGGTTCCCAGGATCTCTCTTCTGGGCCACAGCCTTCCCAATCCACCCAAAAAAATTTTTTTCCTCTGACCGTCTTGGAGGCCAGAATCTCCTTCACGGAGAAGACGTCAGAAGAACCGGAAACAGGAGTGGGAGAAACAGGTTTGGGAGAGAAGCGGTTAATGATGAGTGGTTTAAGGAGAGAGACATGGAAGGCATTGGGAATACGAAGAGAAGGAGGAAGAAGGAGTTTGTAAGAGACAGGGTTAATCTGGCACAAGACTTTGAAAGGACCAAGATAGCGTGGTCCCAGTTTGTAACTGGGGACACGAAAGCGGACATATTTAGCGGAGAGCCATACCTTGTCTCCGGGAGCAAAAATGGGGGGAGTTCTTCTTTTCTTATCGGCAAATCTTTTCATCCGGGATGAAGCCTGTAAAAGAGAATTTTGGGTCTCTTTCCATATGGTGGAAAGATCACGAGTCACTTCATCCACAGCGGGCAAACCAGAGGGCAAGGGAGTAGGGAGGGGGGGGAAGAGGGTGACGGCCGTACACCACGAAAAATGGGGACTTAGCAGAAGATTCGGAGACTCTGAAGTTGTATGAGAATTCGGCCCATGGTAGAAGATCTGCCCAGTCATCCTGGCGGGAGGAAACAAAATGCCGTAAATAGTCACCCAGGACCTGATTAATTCTTTCTACTTGCCCATTGGATTGGGGATGATAAGAAGAAGAGAGGTTTAATTTGATCTTGAGCTGTTTACAGAGGGCCCTCCAGAATTTAGACACGAATTGGACGCCTCTATCCGAGACGATATGTGTGGGCAAACCGTGAAGGCGAAAAATGTGTACAAAAAATTGCTTTGCCAACTGAGGCGCTGAAGGAAGACCAGGAAGAGGAATAAAATGTGCCATCTTGGAAAATCGATCAACGACCACCCAAACAACTGTGTTGCCACGGGATGAGGGCAAGTCTGTAATAAAGTCCATACCAATCTGTGACCAAGGCTGTTCGGGGACAGGCAGAGGATGAAGGAGGCCAGCAGGCTTCTGGCAAGGAGTCTTATCCCGGGCACAGACAGTACAGGCCCGTACAAAATCAACAACATCCGTCTCCAGAGTCGGCCACCAATAAAAACGAGAGATGAGTTGCAAGGATTTTTTGATGCCCGCATGGCCTGCGAGGTGGGAGGAGTGTCCCCATTTGAGAATCCCGAGACGCTGGCGTGGAGAAACGAAGGTCTTCCCTGGAGGAGTTTGCCTGATGGAAGCTGGAGAAGTGGAGATCAGACAGTCAGGAGGAATGATGTGTTGCGGAGAGACCTCTACTTCAGAGGCATCAGAAGAACGAGAGAGGGCATCGGCCCTAATGTTCTTGTCAGCAGGGCGAAAATGAATTTCAAAGTTAAAACGGGCAAAGAACAACGACCACCTGGCCTGGCGAGGGTTCAGTCGTTGGGCAGACTGGAGATAGGAGAGATTCTTGTGATCAGTGTATATGATAACTGGAAATTTTGATCCCTCCAGCAGGTGCCTCCATTCCTCAAGCGCCAATTTAATGGCCAGTAGTTCTCGATCCCCGTTGGAGTAGTTTCTCTCCGCCGGAGAGAAGGTCCTAGAAAAAAACCCACAAGTAACAGCATGCCTGGAAGAATTTTTTTGTAGAAGGACAGCTCCAGCTCCCACTGAGGAGGCATCTACCTCCAATAGGAAGGGTTTAGATGGGTCAGGTCTGGAGAGCACGGGAGCAGAAGAAAAGGCAGACTTGAGATGTTTAAATGCGTCTTCCGCTTGGGGAGACCAGGACTTGGGATTGGCATTTTTCTTGGTTAAAGCCACGATAGGAGCCACAATAGTGGAAAAGTGTGGAATAAATTGTCTGTAATAATTGGCGAACCCCAAAAAACGTTGGATAGCACGGAGTCCGGAGGGGCGTGGCCAATCTAAGACGGCAGAGAGTTTATCTGGGTCCATTTGTAGTCCCTGGCCAGAGACCAAGTATCCTAGGAAAGGAAGAGATTGACATTCAAAGAGACATTTCTCCATTTTGGCATAAAGTTGATTGTCCCGAAGTCTCTGAAGAACCATGCGGACATGCTGGCGGTGTTCTTCTAAGTTGGCAGAAAAAATCTGAATATCGTCCAGATAAACCACAACACAGGAATATAGGAGATCACGAAAAATTTCATTAAAGTCTTGGAAGACGGCAGGGGCGTTGCACAGGCCAAAGGGCATGACCAGATACTCAAAGTGTCCATCTCTGGTGTTAAATGCAGTCTTCCATTCGTCCCCCTCCCTGATGCGGATGAGATTATAAGCCCCTCTTAAGTCCAGTTTGGTAAAGATGTGGGCACCTTGTAGGCGATCAAAGAGTTCCGAGATAAGAGGTAAGGGGTAGCGTTTTTTTACCGTGATTTTATTAAGTCCGCGGTAATCAATGCAAGGACGTAGGGAGCCATCTTTTTTGGACACAAAAAAAAATCCAGCTCCGGCAGGAGAGGAGGACTTGCGGATAAACCCCTTTTTTAAATTTTCCTGGATGTACTCTGACATGGCAAGAGTCTCTGGAGCAGACAGAGGATAGATTCTGCCCCAGGGTGGAGTAGTACCCGGGAGGAGGTCAATAGGACAGTCATAAGGCCTGTGAGGAGGTAAAGTCTCAGCTTGCTTTTTGCAAAAAACGTCAGCATAGTCCATATAAGCCTTAGGAAGACCGGATACAGGGGGAACCACAGGGTCACGGCAGGGAGTACTGGGAACCGGTTTAAGACAGTCCTTGTGACAAGAGGTACCCCAGTTCTTGATTTCTCCTGTGGACCAATCAAGGGTTGGGGAATGGCGTTGAAGCCACGGTAATCCAAGAAGAATTTCAGAAGTGCAGTTGGAGAGGACCAAAAATAAAAAAATTTCGTGATGAGGTCCGATGCACATTAGGAGAGGTTCCGTGCGGTAACGCACGGTACAGTCCAATCTTTCATTGTTAACAGAATTAATGTAGAGGGGTCTGGCGAGACTGGTCACCGGGATGTTGAACCTGTTGATGAGAGAGGCCAAAATAAAATTTCCTGCAGATCCGGAATCCAAGAAGGCCATAGCAGAGAAGGAGAAGGTAGAGGAAGATATCCGCACAGGCACAGTAAGGCGTGGAGAAGCAGAGTTGACATCAAGAACTGTCTCACCTTTGTGCGGAGTCTGCGTACGTCTTTCCAGGCGGGGAGGACGGATAGGACAATCCTTCAAGAAGTGTTCGGTACCGCCACAGTACAGGCACAGATTCTCCATGCGGCGTCGTGTCCTCTCTTGAGGTGTCAAGCGAGACCGGTCAACTTGCATAGCCTCCACGGCGGGAGGCACAGGAACGGATTGCAGAGGACCAGAGGAGAGAGGAGCCGGGGAGAGAAACCGCCTCGTGCGAACAAAGTCCATATCCTGGCGGAGCTCCTGACGCCTTTCGGAAAAACGCATGTCAATGCGGGTGGCCAGATGAATAAGTTCATGCAGGTTAGCAGGAATTTCTCGTGCGGCCAGCACATCTTTAATTTAGCTGGATAGGCCTTTTTTAAAGGTCGCGCAGAGGGCCTTATTATTCCAGGATAATTCGGAGGCAAGAGTACGGAATTGGATGGCATACTCGCCAACAGAAGAATTACCCTGGACCAGGTTAAGCAGGGCAGTCTCAGCAGAAGAGGCTCGGGCAGGTTCCTCAAAGACACTTCGAATCTCCGTGAAGAAGGAGTGTACAGAGGCAGTGACAGGGTCATTGCGGTCCCAGAGCGGTGTGGCCCATGACAGAGCTTTCCCAGACAGAAGGCTGACTACGAAAGCCACCTTAGACCTTTCAGTAGGAAACTGGTCCGACATCATCTCCAAGTGCAGGGAACATTGCGAAAGAAAGCCACGGCAAAACTTAGAGTCCCCATCAAATTTATCCGGCAAGGATAATCGTAGGCCGGAAGCGGCCACTCGCTGCGGAGGAGGTGCAGGAGCTGGCGGAGGAGATTGTTGCTGGAGCTGTGGTAATAGCTGCTGTAGCATCACGGTCAGTTGAGACAGCTGGTGGCCTTGTTGCGCTATCTGTTGCGACTGCTGGGCGACCACTGTGGTGAGATCGGCGACAACTGGCAGCGGGACTTCAGCGGGATCCATGGCCGGATCTACTGTCACGATTCGGCTGGCTGGAGGTGGATCCTCTGTGCCAGAGAGGGATTGGCGTGGACCGTGTTGGTGGACCGGTTCTAAGTTGCTACTGGTATTCACCAGAGCCCGCCGCAAAGCGGGATGGTCTTGCAGCGGCGGTAGCAACCAGGTCGTATCCACCAGCAACGGCTCAACCTCTCTGACTGCTGAAGATAGGCGCGGTACAAGGGAGTAGACAAGAGCAAGGTCGGACGTAGCAGAAGGTCAGGGCAGGCAGCAAGGATCGTAATCAGGGGCAACGGCAGGAGGTCTGAAACACAGGCTAGGAACACACAAGGAAACGCTTTCACTGGCACAATGGCAACAAGATTCGGCGAGGGAGTGCAGGGGAAGTGAGGTATAAGTAGGGAGTGCACAGGTGAACACACTGATTAAGCCTGCTGCGCCAATCAGTGGCGCAGTGGCCCTTTAAATTGCAGAGACCCGGCGCGCGCGCGCCCTAAGGAGCGGGGCCGCGCGCGCCGGAACAAGACAGACGGGGAACGAGTCAGGTACGGGAGCCGGGACGCGCATCGCAAGCGGGCGCCTCCCGCATCGCGAATCGCATCCCGGCTGAGAGAGATATTGCAGCGCACCCGGTCAGCAGGTCTGACCGGGGCACTGCAATTGCGAGGATGCTGCGAGCGCTCCGGGGAGGAGCGGGGACCCGGAGCGCTCGGCGTAACAGGGGGCAGGTAAGCTTCCTTTTAGGACCTGGCCTTTAGCACCTGAAATAGAGGACTGAGACTTCCCCTTTACAACTTTTTTGCCCTTGTCTTTTTTCAGCCTTTCCCTCCCCTCCTCATCCACACTTTCATAGTGGGAGGAATCAGAAAGATCAGCCTCTTTGCCTTCCTATTCGCGAATCCTCCTAATCTCCTCATCCAACACATCATCCCCCAGGGTCTCGGCAACATCTGGGCTAGTGACAGGAGCAGGGCCAGGAGCTACCCCCGCCACCTGAGAACTCTCCAGCTCCCTGCTCCTTCTGCGGTTTTCCTCTCGCCTTAGTTTGGCAGGCCCCTTCTTGCTCTTTATTAACCCTGTTGCTCCTTCACCCATGCCCGTACCCTCCCCAGCCGGGGCAACCCTAAAGCTCTCCCCAGCTGGAGCGGCCACCACACGGGAAAAGGCGCTGGGGCAATGGCTGAAAGGGTGTCCTAGGACACCACACAGATGACACCGGATCTGCCCACAGGATGCAGCCAAATGACCAGCCCCACCACACAAAGCGCAAACCTGCACAGTGCAGGCTGTGCTAAAATGGGTAGGACTACCACACCTGTGGCAGACTTTAGGCTGCCCCTGGTAGAAGACTTGGATTCTGTCACGTCCGAGGAAGGCTGCCGATGGGATGTGGGCAACTGTGCTCCCTGAACGCCTAAGTTTGACGGAAAACGTCCAGGCCCCAGACCAGATCCCGTGCTCATCAAGATTTTTCTTGGGCATGTCCGTCACATCCCCATAACGACCGAGCCAGGTCATGATGTCGTAGCAAGAGAGCGACTCGTTACGGGTCAAAACGGTCACTCTCTTGGTTTGGTTCTGCCGGGATATCGCTTTTACAGCGAAATCCCGCCAGCCGGGCTCGTTCTTCACCATCTCGTAATTCGACCAGAAAAGTTCAAGACCCTCTGGCCGAACAAAGCTGATGTCGAACTCAAAAGAACCATAGGGGTGAATCAGGGCAAAGATGTCACTCGCCCTGAACTCCATCTGAAGGAGGAGCTCAACCACCCTTGCCCGGGGAGGGCATGCATCTTTACCCCTCCAAATCAGACGGGCCACATTCCTACGGTTAATATCCTGCCCGGGTGTCGGGAGGGACCACATCACCTCCCCATTCTGTTCTCGGAAGGCACCCAGACCATGCCTCTCTATCCAAAAAGCCAGGTCAACCGAACCCCTCCCTTCTACCTCAATTGACCTATCACCCTTACGCAGAGCCTCCAGGAGGCACCGCTGCAAGTGACCCCCAGAACCAGATGGAGACGGGGACCCTCTTGATTCCCCGGCAGCGACGCTGGCATAGCTTCTAGCAGTCACCACCGGGGGGGCAGCCGAACCAGCCCCTACTTCCTCAGTACTCTTTACTGATCCAGTGACATCCCTTTGCCTGCCTCCAGCACTCTTCTCTTGCACACTGCTAGCATCCCTCTCTTGTACACCGCTAGCACCCCTCTCTCGCACACCGCTAGCACCCCTCTCTTGTACTCCTCTAATGCCCCACTCTTGCACACTGCTAACATTTTCATGCAACATACCATCACCAAAATGTTCACTCTCTTTTGCACTCTTCCCTTTCACACTATTATCCTGGCTAAACTTTCCTGAGCTGGCCGGGTTATTTGCGTATGCCACGGGGGTTTGTGCTGCTGGTCCCGCCCCCAATGACCGCTTTTTCAGTTCTGGCGATGTTACTTCCAGTTCCAGTGATGACACTTCCTTCAACGCCGATGATGTTCCCAGTGAGAACTGCTTCACACTGGGTGGGAGCTGTCCCTCCGGACGCACCCCAACCCCTCCTACAGCAGCCGACGTACAGGGATTCCCCACAGCGTCAGTGCAACCTTCAGGAGCCACCTCATCCGACCGCCCGGGCTTTTCTACCAATCCAGACGCATGGACACTCCCCCCCCCCCCCCCTCACAGAGGAGTGCCCTGCTACGCCCAGATCGCTCGGGGGACCGCCCCCCGAGCAGACAGCAACATCACCAAGCTCCGGCACTAGGACACGCCCCCTGCCCACCTGGGGTGGTCCTGCAGCATCGGAGTCGCCCACCTTAAGCCTGTCCTGCCCTTCCCTACCGGCAGGACAGGCAGGCTCCTTGGCGTCTGCAGCCATCTTAGAAACCTTATCCACCATATACCCCCCATGCTGGCCCCGCTTTACAGCAAAAGCGGGGTCGGGCAGACTGGGGGGCCCACCAGCCTGAACCACCTTTTCAGATGGCCCAGACTGCTGGAGAGAAGAATAAACGAGTCTGGTGACCTTTCCTTTTTTCCTTTTATTTCTCCTCTTCCTCTTGCCCTTCACCTCAGTATCTGAGCCCAAGTCATTTCCAAATGAGAAGTTCTCAAAATGGGTAGGTGACTCTTGGAGCACAATCGCCTTCAGCAATCCACCACCAATTAACCCATTCCTGCTGCCGCTGTCATCACTGCTGTCATCTGATGTTACAGGCAGGGCTACCTGAGCAGGATTTATGTATGAACTCTGGGTTGTGTCCTCCTCCATTTCACTCTCCTCTGCACCACCATCTTGCTTCTCTTTAGCACCTTCCTCAGCACTGTCCTCTCTTTCTCCACCACCATCTTCCTCCACACCGTCCTCCTCAGCACTGTCCTCTCTTTCTCCTCCACCATCCACCTCCACACCATCCTCCTCTGCACTGCTTTCGCTGTGACTGACCTCCTCCTCTCTTTCTGGGTTCTGCTGGACTCTGAACCGACTTTCATTGCAGAGTTTTTCTCTGAAGATACCAGCCCCTTCCATGATCTCCATCCTCACCCTTTCTACCTCCTCAACCTCTTTTTTCAGGGTGCGCACTTTAGCCGAATACACTGGCCTTAGATTTTGTGAGGTGTAATCAGCCTGGTAACGGGCAAATTTTAAGTCCTCTCTTAGCCCACGAAGCATTTTGCCAAGACGCTCATACTCCGCCATTTTTGCTTGGAGTCGGGACCCAAAAGTGGCCAAAGACTCCCTGGGACCCAATACCCCCTATTGCTGGGGTTCAGAGGTACCTTGCCTCCCCATGTTTCTCCTCAACTCCTCACCTTCATGCAGGCCTTTACCTGCAGCCTTGCTTGTAGCCTTCTTTGCAGCCTTGCGGCTTCCAGATATGGACGGTGGAGTTGGTTCTGCATTTCTGCGGATCCTGGAGGATCTCCGTACCCCATCCTGGGAGTTGGCCGTTGCAATGTCACCTCCACCTCCCGCCGGCCTGGTACGGGAGGTGGGGACGTTGGGGTTCATGCAGGGAAGCCCTTCCCCGAAGGCTGCCACAAACCTGGGGGGGGGAGGGCTGGTGAAAATCCTGCTGCTCTCTGGTTCTCCTGGAGCTGACGATCACACAACCACACCCTGAACAGGAAGTAGTGCAACAGCTGGAGGCACCCTGGTTGGGAAACACTGATCTATCTATCTATCAATCATCTATCTATCCATCTATCTCCTATCTATCTATCTATCTATCTATATCATATCTATCTATTATCTATCTATATCATATCTATCATCTATCTATCATCTATTTATCTCTCATATCTATCTATCTTTCATCTATCTCTCATCTATCTGAGATAGATATGAGATAGATAGATAAATAGAAAGATAGATAGATACATAAATAGATGGATATAGATGGATAGATAGATAGATATAGATAGATAGATATGAGATAGATAAATATGAGATAGATAGATAGGAGATAAATAGATAGGAGATAAATAGATAGGAGATAGATGGATAGATATGAGATAGATAGATATGAGATAGATAGATAGATAGATAGATAGATAGATAGATATGAGATAGATAGATATGAGATAGATAGATATGAGATAGATAGATAGATAGGAAATAGGTAGATGGATAGATTAAAAAAAAAACTCCAGAAGAGCAGCACAACAAAATTAAGAAAACCAATGCAATGGTGCACGTTGGGTGTGGACCTTGGTGAGAGCTTCACTTGTACTAGAAAAAAGCAAGAGACCAGCAGCACACAGAAAAATTAGTGCAAAAAAGGTGGAGATTTATTGCATTATCCCAGTGTACAAGCTCATTGAGAGCGGTGACGAGAGGTTGCTGAAACGTCGCTTCTTTTGTACACTGGCATAATGCAATAAATCTTCACCTTTTTTGCACTAATTTTTCTGTGTGCTGCTGGTCTCTTGCTTTTTTTTTTTTTTTTTTGAATAGATAGATAGATAATAGATAGATGATTGATATAGATCAGTGTTTCCCAACTAGGGGGGCCTCCAGCTGTTGCAAAACTACAACTCCCAGTATGCTCATAAAGCCAAAGGAATGCTGGGAGTTGTAGTTTTGCAACAGCTGGAGGCCCCCTGGTTGGGAAACTGATCTATATATCTATATCATATAAATGTATCTATATCATATCCATCTATCTATATCATATCCATCTATCTCCTATCTATCTAATCTATCTATCTATCTGTCTATATCATATCTATCTATCATCTATATCATATCTATGTATCTATCATCTATCTATCGATCTGTCTATCATCTATCTATCCATCTATTTATGTATCTTTCTATATATCATCTCTCTATCTATATATCATCTATTTATCTATCTTTCTATCTATCTCATATCTATATATATATATATATATATATATATATATTTATGTATCTATCTATATATCATCCATCTACCTATCTATCTCTCATATCTATGTATCTATCTCTCATCTATCTGAGTTAGATAGATAGATAGATAGATAGATAGATAGATAGATAGATATGAGATAGATAGATAGATAGATATGAGATAGATAGATAGATAGATATGAGATAGATAGATAGATATGAGATAGATAGATAGATATGAGATAGATGAGATAGATAGATAGATAGATAT
The DNA here is from genome assembly GCF_029499605.1 of Hyla sarda. Classification (NCBI taxonomy): domain Eukaryota; kingdom Metazoa; phylum Chordata; class Amphibia; order Anura; family Hylidae; genus Hyla; species Hyla sarda. The sequence continues at coordinate 69,105,845 of NC_079200.1, forward strand.
GAGATAGATAGATATGAGATAGATAGATAGATAGATATGAGATAGATAGATGATAGATATGAGATAGATAGATATGAGATAGATAGATAAAAAATCCAAATAGAAGCAGCACATCAAGCAATAGAAAATATAGATAGATTCGGGGTGCTCGCATAGTTGGAGCCTGGGTCCACCGGTTCCTTAATCCAGATACCAAAAATATAGGATGCAGCACACCACAAGTTGCAATCAGGAGTGTAGGTTTATTCCATAACGTGCAGAGGACAACGTTTCACCAGCCTCACGCTTGAGAAAGCCAGCGTGAGGCTGGTGAAACGTTGTCCTCTGCACGTTATGGAATAAACCTACACTCCTGATTGCAACTTGTGGTGTGCTGCATCCTATATTTTTTTGTATCTAGATAGATAGATAGATATGAGATAGATAGATATGAGATAGATAGATAGATAGATAGATAGATAGATATGAGGATAGATAGATAGATAGATATGAGAAAGATAGATAGATAGATATGAGAAAGATAGATAGATATGAGATAGATAGATAGATAGATAGATAGATAGATGCATAAATAGATGGATATAGATAGATGGATGGATGGATAGATATTAGATAGATAAGAGATAGATATATAATAGATTGATAGATTAGTGTTTCCCAACCTGGGGGCCTCCAGCTGTTGCAAAACTACAACTCCCAGTATGCTCATAAAGCCAAAGGAATGCTGGGAGTTGTAGTTTTGCAACAGCTGGGGGCCCCCTGGTTGGGAAACACTGAACTACCTCCCACTGTCTCCTAAAACTTTCCCCCTCTCCCCCAAGCAAGTTACTTACTTTAAAAGGGCAGCATGAGCAGTGGGCACTGGGCAGGTAAGTCTTCCATACTGGTGGTGTCCGGGCCTGTATACACACAGCGGGCCTGCTCCACAAGGTCCAGTATACAGGGGAGTGAGAGAGGGGGAGGAGCTTCCTGTCTGCTCTTCCCAGTCTGCATAGTGCGGCCCCTGCGTGGTGACAGGGCTGCTGGCTGAAGATTTATTTTAAAAAAGGATGGCGGAGTAGATGGCTGGGGGGGGGGGGGGGGGGGTGCAGCGGGGGCTCGGGCCTCTTACTGGTGGCCATGAGAGCTGCTAGTGACCTACTGCTGCTAGTAGGGTTGCCACCTTTCCCTCAGAAAAATACCGGTCATGGGTGTGGCTATGTGGGGGTGGAGCTACAAAAGGGGAGGGGCCAGATTGCACAGGGGCTGAGGGATCAGGGGTTTAAGAAATGGCATGGGGGATGGGAGGGGGGTTTAAGAAATGGCATAGGGGATTGGAGGGATACAATATATATGCGGGGGGAGTTTTCCTATATCGCACAAAAAATTTACATTTAGAGAATACCTACCAAAACCCTATTTATGCCAGCGGCGGCGGTAGTGGTGGTGCGCGACAGCAACGCTGGCTCTCTGTGATGACGAGTGACGTCCCCCTGCGCAACGTCAGATAAACAGGCTAATCAGACAGTATCACACATGACAGATTTAGATGCACAGGCTCAGCAGAAAGTATCACACATGACAGATTTGGATATACAGGCTCAGCTCACAGTATCACACATGACAGGATTAGATACAGAGTGCAGCAGACAGTATCGCACATGACAGGATTAGATACACAGGCTCAGCAGACAGTATCACACATGACAGATTTAGATGCACAGGCTCAGCAGATAGTATCCCACATGACAGATTTGGATATACAGGCTCAGCTCACAGTATCACACATGACAGGATTAGATACAGAGCGCAGCAGACAGTATCGCACATGACAGGATTAGATACACAGGCTCAGCAGACAGTATCGCACATGACAGGATTAGATACACAGGCTCAGCAGACAGTATCGCACATAACAGGATTAGATACACAGGCTCAGCTCACAGTATCACACATGACAGGATTAGATACACAGGCTCAGCAGACAGTATCGCACATGACAGGATTAGATACAGAGCGCAGCAGATAGTTTCACACATTAAAACATTAAATCAGTGTTTCCCAACCAGGGTGCCTCCAGCTATTGCAAAACTACAACTCCCAGCATGCCCGGACAGCCAAAGGCTGTCTGGGCATGCTGGGAGTAATAGTTTTGCAACAGCTGGAGGCACCCTGGTTGGGAAACACTGCATTAAATACACAATTTTGCAGAGAGGTCTCACCAGTCTTTTGTCTTCACTTTCTCCTTTCCCCGGGTGGCTCTAGGTTAAGGAATGTCCGGGGTTGAGGAGGAATGGGGGGGGCAATTATTTATCCCATGGGGCCACATGAGAAACTAAAAATATTGTGGAGGGCCGGGTAGTTGTCCCCCAGATTAGGAGCATAGTTGTCCCCCAGATTAGGCAGCATAGTTGTCCCCCAGATTAGGCAGCATAGTTGTCCCCCAGATTAGGAGCATAGTTGTCCCCCAGATTAGGAGCATAGTTGTCCCCCAGATTAGGAGCATAGTTGTCCCCCAGATTAGGAGCATAGTTGTCCCCCAGATTAGGAGCATAGTTGTCCCCCAGATTAGGAGCATAGTTGTCCCCCAGATTAGGCAGTTTACCCCCCCCCCCCCCTACACACACACACACACACACACATATATACACACAGACACATATATACACACAGACACATATACACACAGACACTCACCCGCCCTGCGCAGCAGATGGAGACAGAATACACGGCCTCTCCTCTCCCCTCCCTGCTCTGCCTATGGAGGGTTGTAAAACTGCACAGGGCAGAGGGAAGGAGGGGGAGGGGGAGAGAGGAGACAGGAGGTCACGCCCCCTCCCCAGCACTGTACAATCTCTTCCTGTCATCGCACGGAGCTCTCCCTGTCACAGGCTGCTGGTGTCAGACCTGGGCATTGTACGGCCGGTCATGAAAGCAGTTCTCTTCTGGGGATGCTGCTCCGTCCGCCCCTGTCAGTGAATGAAAAATACCGGCCATTGCATGGCCGGTATTTTTCATCCAAACTTACCGGCACAGCCCGGAATGTAGATGAAAATACCGGCTGTGCCGGTAAAATACCGGCAGGGTGGCAACCCTAGCTGCTAGGGGGGGGCACAAGGGGGGGGGGGGCAATCATGATGTAGGGGGGGGGGCGTAGCCCCCCTAACCCCGCCCCCCCCCCCCCCCCCCCCAGAGACGCCACTGGCTGCAGGGGTGGTTGAATGCAGTGTCCATCCGGGTGCTGTCAAACTTGCTGTGGTCGGGGAGTATGCGGTGGTATGTGGCCTAATGCTCGCCTCTGGGGCCGGACCTGGAGAGGGCAGCGGGCCCCCTCTCACGCTGGGCCCCTGTGCAGCTGAACCGGCTGCACAGGCGATATGTCCGCCCCTGCCCCCTCATATAGTATGGAGTTTAATATATTCACATATAACACTGATTTATGGAAAATGTGGCCATTCAAGCTTCATTTAAATTAGACTGGACTGGTTTTATGGTGAGCAGTCGGTCATAGATGTCAACCTCTTTAAAGTGTTCCTGTCATCAACAAAAACTTTTTATATAATGTAGATAATACCATTATATGTATATTTGTAATATACATTGGTTAAAAAATGCTGTCCCCGCAGCTATCGTCTGTGTCTCTATTAGTGTTGAGCGGCATAGGCCATATTCGAATTCGCGAATATTCGCGAATATATGGACGAATATTCGTTATATATTCGCGAATATTCGTAATGTTCCCGTTTTATTTTCGCATATGCAAACATTCGCATATGCGAAAATTTGCATATACAAAATTTGCATGCTAAAAATTCGTATATGCGAAAATTAGCATATGCTAATTTTCGTATATGCGAAAATTCGCACACCAGTCTCACACAGTAGTATTTGACCCTTCTTTACACCACACAAGCTGGAAGCAGAGAGGGATGATCACTGTGATGTGTACTGTGAAAAAAAAAAAAAAGACGAATAATCGTAATTACGAATATATAGCGCTATATTCGCGAATATTCGCGAATTCGCGATATTCGCGAATAAAATTCGTATTGCGAATATTCGCGAGCAACACTAGTCTCTATGAGGAGTCCAAAAACAGGAAGCGAGGGTAGGACAAGCAGGGATCTGTGCAGACTCCTGGCCTGTCAATCATCCTGATGTATGAGCCAGGAACATGTTATAGAGCCTCAGTGCACACTGTCCTGCTTTTTCTTAGTGCGCAGAGCCCTGCCTGTCCCCCCTCACTTCCTGTATTTGGACTCCTCATAGAGACACACATGCAATAGCTGCAGGGACAAAAATATAGACATTTTTTAACCAATGTATATTACAAATATACATATAATTGTATTATCTACATTATATAAAAAGTTTTCGTTGAAGACGGGTACACTTTAAAGCAATGGCCGGATTGGTCATTATAGGAGACCTCTATGTACCTGCTTGTAGCAAAAAAAAGCTTGATAAGAAATGATCATTCTGCAAGATCACTATCAAGTCCATGAACCTATACCATATATATTCAATGCTACAGTGGGGCGAGGGCAGCACTATGATGCTATAAAAAACAAAAAAGCAACCAACCTCTAGGTATAGGACAGAGTTGTAACATCTATTATATATCGACTGCTGCAATCCTAGGTCTGCAGACACTGAACTAGCAGGAGTTGCATTTTGACAGAGCTTTGACTGCAGTGAGTAGAGCAGTGTTCCCCCATCCTGCGGATCTCCAGCTGCTGCAAAACTACAATTCCCATCATGCCCTGACAGTCAAAGTGTGTCAGGGCGTGATGGGTGGTGTAGTCTTGCAGTAGCTGGAGAGCTGAATTTTAGGAAACACTGGGCTAGAGTATAAAACATGGTGCATTGCAAGATCAGTACAAATAAAGCAAAGTTCCTTAGCATAACAGGCAGATATAACCCATCAGATGATGCCGTGTGTCATCTGTGTAATCTAATCCTTGTGACTTGTAGACAAGGTTCCTTTGTGAACACGACTTGTGATTTGTGCCAGTGTACACATCTGCTGTCACAACCATGAAGAAGCCTGTCCAACAACATTGTGACCGGCGGACAGCTGTAGATCATTGCACAGTGCAGTAACAGGAATACAAAGAGGATCTTGTCTCTTCAGACTAGAAATGGAAGGATCCATATGTCCCCAGTAAGGCAGTGAGGTCTTCTTACCAGAAACCTGTACAGCCTAACAACAGCTGGAGGCATAAAGAATCACACAAGGAAGTCCTCTTCATAGAGACAGCACAAGACTTTGTAAGAATTTTGTGTTCTATAGATTAGAATATGCAAAAGCTATTTATATAGGGGGGAAACTTATCAAAACCAGAGGAAAAGTTGCTCATAGCAACCAATCAGATCCCTTCTGGCCTCTGAAAAATTAAAGAAGTAATCTGATTGGTTGCTATGGGCAACTCAGCAACTTTACATCTGCCCAGGTTTTGATAAATCTCCCCCATCATCTCTTAGGCTGCGTTTACACTACAACATTTCTAAGGGGAATTCTACTTTGAAATTCCAGTGCAGCAGCATCCCATTGCTGTCAATGGGATTCTACTGCACAGTGCACACTACGGAATTTCAGTGGCATAGCTCAGCCACTGAAATTTGTCTGAACTTGTTCATTTTTTTTGCCATTTTGGGGACTGGAGATGTCCGCTCGGTCTGATTCTGTTGGTGCCGGCCACCCCTGGAATCTGTAGTGCAATTCTGGCCTTACACCCACCTTTACATTTCACCTCTTAGTTTCGGTACAAATTGCAGCAGTATATTTTTCTATTAACTACCGGTATATTAAAGCATTAATTCAGAGATGCAGTGCCACACACTCTACACAATTCTGGGTGAAGATACCCAGTTTACGTTGGTGGTCAGGTTTTCTAGGCTTCCATGCACAAGCCCTATTCTAATCCTATTCTAACTCGCTGGGCGTTATGTGGTTGCTTCAACAACCCGACCACCAGTGTAAGCTGCTTCTCCCCACTTAGATCTGTGCAGAGCGCATGGCACCCCATCTTGGGAGTTACAGGATAACTCCAGGACACAGTGACAAACAGAAGAGAATCTGTTTAGGGTAGCAAGAAGCATAAACAGAGCTACAGTGATAACATTATAATAGAGGATTACTATAGATGTAAGGGTACAATATATTAAAGGGGTTATCTAAAGGTATATCCTATCCAAAGAAAAGGAGATTAATGAATCAGTGAAGGAATTCGACCACTGGGACCTCCCCTTCTTCAAACAGAGTGCATCCGCAGTGTATTTTGCACTGTGGATGCGCCAGCAGCAGTCACAAGAGCGGGCTCCCTCCTACAGCTGGGTAGCTCTGTGCGTCCAATTGTAGTCGCAGATTTACTGCCAGCAGTCACAAGCGGTCACACAAAAATACCCGGCCTCAGCAGGGAGCTGGCTCTTGTGACTGCTGTCAGCACATCCACAGTGTAAAATACACTGCGGATGCACTCTGTTTGAAGAAGGGGAGGTCCCAGTGGTCGAATTCCTTCACTGATTCATTAATATCCTTTTCTTTGGATAGGATATACCTTTAGATAACCCCTTTAATATATTGGGCCCTTACATCTATAGTAATCCTCTATTATAATGTTATCACTGTAGCTCTGTTTATGCTTCTCGCTACCCTAAACAGATTCTCTTCTGTTTGTCACTGTGTCCTGGAGTTATCCTGTATGTTACTCTTCCCTTAAGGTGACTTATTCAACAGCAGCATTGTTAAAGTAGTCATCCAGGAGGTTCTTGAGTACGCCTATTCAAATCCTGTGGCATATATGGATTGTCTGCTATCTCAATTCCTTCTTTACTCTGATAGGGTTTCCTAATGTAGCCTTCATTTTCCCATGATGCATCTGGCTTTGAAGGGGAGGGGTCTCATCATTGTACTCTCTTTTGTCTTCAGGCTGTATGTGCCATTTCCAGTGGACTTAAGAGCACGGTATGTGGCGCTGTCTACTGAAAATAGCGGAAACAACCCAACTGGTGACCCTGTTCAGGCCATTAAAATTAACAGCATTTGTTGCCCTCCATTACAATAAACTTAACCCCTTTGGGACGGAGCCCATTATAACCCCAAGGACGGGAGCATGTTTTGCACATCTGACCACTGTCACTTTAAGCATTAATAACTCTGGGATGCTTTTACTTTTCATTCTGATTCCAAGAACTTTATGTTAGTGGTAAATTTGTGTCTTGCATAATTTCTTGGTGAAAAATTCCAAAATTTGATGAAAAAATTAAAAATTTTGCATTTTTCTAACTTTGAAGCTCTCTGCTTGTAAGGAAAACAAACATTCCAAATAAATTACATATTGATTCACATATACAATATGTCTACTTTATATTTTCATCATAAAGTTGACATGTTTTTACTTTTGGAAGACATCAGAGGGCTTCAAAGTTCAGCAGCAATTTTCCAATTTTTCACAAAATTTTCAAAATCGGAATTATTCAGGGACCAGTTCAGATTTGAAGTGGATTTGAAGGGCCTTCATATTAGAAATACCCCATAAATGACCCCATTATAAAAACTGCACCCCTCAAAGTATTCAAAATGACATTCAAAAGGTTTGTTAACCCTTTAGGTGTTTCACAGGAATAGCGGCAAAGTGAATGAGAGAATTCAAAATCTTCATTTTTTAAACTCGCATGTTCTTGTAGACCAAGTTTTTGAATTTTTACAAGGGGTAAAAGGAGAAAAAGCCCCCAAAATTTGTAACCCAATTTCTCTCAAGTAAGGAAATACCTCATATGTGTATGTCAAGTGTTCGGCGGGCGCAGTGGAGGGCTCAGAAGGGAAGGAGCAACAATGGGATTTTGGAGAGTGAATTTTTCTGAAATGGTTCTTGGGGGGCATGTCACATTTAGGAAGCCCCTATGGTGCCAGAACAGCAAAAAAAAAAAAAAAAAAAAAAAAAAAAAATACTATTTTGGAAACTATACCCCTCAAGGCAAGTAAAAAGGGGTCCAGTGAGCCTTAACACCCCACAGGTGATTGACGAAATTTCGTTAAAGTGGGAAGTGAAAATGAAAAATTAGATTTTTAACACTAAAATGCTGGTGTAACACCAAACTTTTCATTTTCACAAGGAGTAATAGGAGAGAATGCCCCCCAAAATTTGTAACCCCATTTCTCTCGAGTAAGGAAATACCTCATATATGGATGTAAAATGATCTACGGGTGCACTAGAGGGCTCAGAAGGGAAGAAGCGACATTGGGCTTTTGGAGAGCGAATTTTGCTGAAATGGTTTTTGGGGGGCATGTTGCATTTAGGAAGCCCCCATGATGCCAGAACAGTAAAAAAAAAACACATGGCATACTATTTTGGAAACTACACCCCTCACAGAATTTAATAAGGTGTGCAGTGAGCATTTACACCCCACTGGCATTTGACAGATCTTTGGAACAGTGGGCTGTGCAAATGAAAAATTACATTTTTCATTTTTACGGATGACTGTTCCAAAGATCTGTCAGACACCTGTGGGGCATAAATGCTCACTATACCCCTTGTTACATTCCGTGAGGGGTGTAGTTTCCAAAATGGGGTCACATATGGAGGGGGTCCACTGTTCTGGCACCATGGGGGCTTTGTAAACACACATAGCTTTCAATTCCATCCTAATTCTCTCTCAAAAAGCCCAATGGCGCTCCTTCTCTTCTGAGCATTGTAGTTCACCCGCAGAGCACTTTACATCCACATATGGGGTATGTACTTACTCAGAAGAAATGGGGTTACAAATTTTGGGGGATTTTTTCCTATTACCCCTTGTGAAAATGAAAAATTTGGGGTAACACCAGTATTTCAGGGGGAAATTTTTTTTTAATTTTCATGTCCAACTTTAACGAAAATTTGTCAAAGACCTGTGGGATGTTAAGGCTCACTATACCCCTTGTTACATTCCGTGAGGGGTGTAGTTTCCAAAATGGGGTCACATGTGGGTGTTCTTATTTTTGCGTTCATGTCAGAACCGCTGTAACGATCAGCCACCCTGTGCAAATCACCAATTTAGGCCTCAAATGTTCATGGCACTCTCTCACTCCTGAGCCATGTAGTTCATCCCCAGAGCATTTTACATACACATATGGGGTATTTCCGTACTCAGAAGAAATGCGTTAGAGATTTTGGGGGTCTTTTTCTCTAACCTCTTGTGAAAATGAAAAGTATGGGGCAACACCAGCATGTTAGTGTAAAAAAATTAAAATTTTTACACTAACAGGCTGGTGTAGCCCCCAACTTTGCCTTTTCATAAGGGGTAAAAGGAGAAAATCCCCCCCAAAATTTGTAACGCAATTTCTCCAGAGTACGGAAATACCCCATATGTGGCCCTAAACTATTGACTTGAAATACGACAGGGCTCTGAAGTGAGCGAGTGCCATGCGCATTTGAGGCCTAAATAAGGAATTTGCAATAAGGGCAGACCCGGTTACAAGGATGGGGCTTGTCTCCACCAAAACCCTACAGCAGTGTTTCCCAAACAGGGAGCCTCCAGCTGTTGCAAGACTCCCAGCCTGCCAGGAGTTGCAACAGCTGGAGGCTCCGTTTAGGAGACACTGCCGCCGTATGAGACGTTTTTCATTTTTATTTGGGGGGGGATGTGTAAGGGGGTGTATATGTAGTGTTTTACTTTTTATTATTTGTTAGTGTAGTGTTTTTAGGGTACATTCACACAGGCGGGGTTCACAGTAAGTTTTCCGCTGGGAGTTTGAGCTGCGACAGAAAATTTGCCGCAGCTCAAACTTGTAGAAGGAAACCCACAGTAAACCTGCCCGTGTGAATGTACCCTATACATTCATATGGAAGGGGGGGGGGTGCCCCAAACCTTCAGCTGTGGCAAAATGACAACTCCCAGAATGCACTGACAGTCCGTACATGCTGGGAGTTGTAGTTTTACAACAGCTGTAGGCACACTGGTGGGGAACCACTGAGTTAAAAAACAGACTCTAGCTCAGTGATTCCAACCCGTGTGCCTCCAGCTGTTGCAAAACTACAACTCCCAGTATGTACGGTCTGTCAGTGCATTCTGGGAGTTGTAGTTTTGCAATAGCTGGAGGCACATGGGTTGGAAACACTGACTTAGGAAACAGACTGTAGCTCAGTGTTTCCCAACCAGTGTGCCTACAGCTGTTGCAAAACTACAATTCCCAGCATGGCCAGACAGTCAGGGATGCTGGGCGTGTAGTTCTGCAATATCTGGCCCTTCAGATGTTGCAGAACTACAACTCCGAGCATGTCTGGGCATGCTAGGAGTTGAAGTTATGCAACAACTGGGGAAGAACAGTTTGGTGACCGCTTAGTAGTGGTCTCCAAACTGTAGCCCTCCAGATGTTGCAAAACTACAACTCCAAGCATGCCCAGACTGTCCAGGTATGCTGGGAGTTGCAGTTCTGCAACATGTGAAGGGCAAGATATTGCAGAACTACATGTCCAGCATCCCTGACTGTCTGGCCATGCTGGGAATTGTACTTTTGCAACATCTGGAGTTTAGTGGTCTCCAAACTGTGCCACTTCAGATGTTGCAAAACTACAACTCCCAGTATGCCCAGACAGTCAGGGCATGCTGAGAGTTGTAGTTTTGCAACATCTGGAGGACCACAGTTTAGAGACCACTACACAATGGGAGTTGTGGTTTTGCACCTTTTAGAAGGCCACAGTGAAGATCACTTACTGCGATCTTCGCTGCAGCCTTCTCCGCCGCCCTTTCCGGCCGCCACTCCTATGATGCCGCCTCCGCCGGTCTGGTAAACCAGGCCATGCTCCCACCTCGCCGTCCGTGTAACCCCCCCCCCCCCCGACTTCGATCGGTGGGCAGAGCAGGGGAAATGAACTGGTCAGAACTGACCTGCAATTTTCCACGAACGCTGACATGGGGACCCCCCTAGGCATTGTCACGGGATGACTGCTGATAGATATCAGCAGTCATCCCGGTCCGATCACCACCCGGCAAGCGACGGTGATCGGAAATGCGGAGGGCGTACAGGTACGCCCTCCGTCCTTAACCCCTTAAGGACCAAGGACGTACCGGTACGTCCTTGGTCCTGCTCTTCTGATATAACGCGGGGTTACACAGTAACCCCGCGTCATATCATGGCGGGCCCGGCGTCATAGTGAAGCCGGGACCCGCCTCTAATAGCGCGCAGCGCCGATCGCGGCGCCGCGCGCTATTAACCCTTTAGCCGCGCGCTCAGAGCTGAGCCGCACGGCTAAAAGTGAAAGTGAAAGTTCCCGACTAGCTCAGTCGAGCTGTTCGGGATAGCCGCGCCTAATCGCGGCATCCCGAACAGCTGACAGGACAGCGGGAGGGCCCCTTCCTGCCTCCTCGCTGTCCGATCGCCGAATGACTGCTCAGTGCCTGAGATCCAGGCATGAGCAGTCATGCGGCAGAATCGTTGATCACTGGTTTCTTATGAGAAACCAGTGATCAACATAGAAGATCAGTGTGTGCAGTGTTATAGGTCCCTATGGGAGCTATAACACTGCAAAAAAAAAGTGAAAAAAAAAAGTGAATAAAGATCATTTAACTCCTCCCCTATTAAAAGTTTGAATCACCCCCCTTTTCCAATAAAAAAAAAAAAACAGTGTAAATAAAAATAAACATATGTGGTATCACCGCGTGCGGAAATGTCCGAATTATAAAAATATATCATTAATTAAACCGCTCGGTCAATGGCGTGCGCGCAAAAAAATTCCAAAGTCCAAAATAGTGCATTTTTGGTCACTTTTTATATCATTTAAAAATGAATAAAAAGTGATCAATAAGTCCTATCAATGCAAAAATGGTACCATTAAAAACTTCAGATCACGGCGCAAAAAATGAGCCCTCACACCGCCCCATATACGGAAAAATAAAAAAGTTATAGGGGTCAGAAGATGACAATTTTAAACGTATTAATTTTCCTGCATGTAGTTATGATTTTTTCCAGAAGTCCGACAAAATCAAACCTATATAAGTAGGGTATCATTTTAATCGTATGGACCTACAGAATACATATCAGGTGTCATTACCGAAAAATGTACTACGTAGAAACGGAAGCCCCCAAAAGTTACAAAACAGCGTTTTTTTTTCAATTTTGTCGCACAATGATTTTTTTTCCCGCTTCACCATAGATTTTTGTGCAAAATGACTGATGTCATTACAAAGTAGAATTGGTGGCGCAAAAAATAAGCCATCATATGGATTTTTAGGTGTAAATTTGAAAGAGTTATGATTTTTTAAAGGCAAGGAGCAAAAAACGAAAATGCAAAAACGGAAAAACCTCCGGTCCTTAAGGGGTTAAGTACCGGGATCCATACGCCCTCCGTCCCCAACAGGTTACAGGGGTACTCCGGTGGAAATTTTAATTTTTTTTAATCAACTGGTGCCAGAAAGTTAAACAGATTTGTAAATTACTTCTATTAAAAAAATCTTAATCCTTCCAGTACTACTTAGCTGCTGAATACTACAGAGGAAATTATTTTCTTTTTGTAACAGTGCTCTCTGCTGACATCTCTGTCCATTTTAGGAACTTACCAGAGGAGCATATGTTTGCTATGGGGATTTTTTTCCTCCTCTGGACAGTTCTTAAAATGGACAGAGATGTCAGCAGAGAGCTCTGTGTTCCAAAAAGAAAAGCATTTCCTCTGTAGTATTCAGCAACTAATAAGTACTGGAATAATTAAGATTTTTTTTTAATAGAAGTAATTTACAAATCTGTTTAACTTTCTGGCAACAGTTGATAAAAAATAAAAATAAAAGTTTTCTACCAGAAAAACCCCTTAAGGACCCAGCCAATTTTCACTGTAGGACCCGGCCATTTTTTATGCACATCTGACCACTGTCACTTTAAGCATTAATAACTCTGGGATGCTTTTACCTTTCATTCTGATTACGAGAAAGTTTTTTCGTGACATATTCTACTTTATGTCAGTGGTAAAATTTTGTCGATACTTGCATCATTTCTTGGTGAAAAATTCCCAAATCTGATGAAAAAAAATTGAAATTTTTTTTACTTTAAAGCTCTCTGCTTATAAGGAAAATGAATATTCCAAATAAAATATATATTGATTCACATATACAATATTTCTACTTTATGTTTGCATCATAAAGTTGACATGTTTTTACTTTTGGAAGACATCAGAGGGCTTCAAATATAGCAGCAATTTTCAAAAATCAAAATTTTTTAGGGAGCAGTTCAGTTTTGAAGTGGATTTGAAGGGCCTTCATATTAGAAATACCCCAAAAATGACCCCATTATAAAAACTGCACCCCCCAAAGTATTTAAAATGACATTCAGTAAGTGTTTTAACCCTTTAGGTGTTCCACAGGAATAGCAGCAAAGTGAAGGAGAAAATTCAAAATCTTCATTTTTTACACTCGCATGTTCTTGTAGACCCAATTTTTGAATTTTTGCAAGTGGTAAAAGGAGAAAATTTTTACTTGTATTTGTAGCCCAATTTCTCTCGAGTAAGCACATACCTCATATGTCTACGTAAATTGTTCGGCGGGAGCATTTTCTGAAATGGTTTTTGGTAGGCATGTTGCATTTAGGAAGCCCCTATGGTGCCAGAACAGCAAAAAAAAAAAAAAAACACATGGCATACCATTTTGGAAACTAGACCCCTCGGTGAATGTAACATGGGATAAAGTGAGCCTTAATACCCCACAGGTGTTTCATGACTTTTGCAAATGTAAATAAAAAATTTTTTTTTACCTTTTAGGTGTTTCACAGGAATAGCAGCAAATTGAAGGAGAAAATTCTAAATCTTCATTTTTTTTTACACTGGCAGGTTCTTGTAGACCCAGTTGTCAAATTTTTACAAGGGGTAAAAGGAGAGAGATCTTCCTAAAATGTGTAACCCAATTTCTCTCGAGTAAGGAACTACCTCATATGTGTATGTCAAACGTTCGGCGGGTGCAGTAGAGGGCTCAGAAGGGAAGGAGCGACAGTGGGATTTTTGAAAGTTAGTTTTTCTGAAATGGTTTTTGGGGGGCATTTCACATTTAAGAAGCCCCCTAAGTTGGATGTTTTTTTTTTTCACATAAATTCAAGTGGTAATAGGCGAAAATTCCCCCCACAATTTGTAACCCCATCTCTGAGTATGGAAATACGCCATGTGTGGACATCAAGTGCTCTGCTGGCACACTACAATGCTCAGAAGAGTAGTCACATTTGGCTTTTGGAAAGCAAATTTTGCTGAAATGGTTTTTAGGGGGCATGTCGCATTTTAGTGCCAGAACAGGAAAAAAAAAAAAAAAAAACTTTGCATTCTATTTTGGAAACTACACCCCTCAAGGAACGTAACAAGGGGTACAGGGAGCCTTAACACCTCACAGGTGTTTGATGACTTTTTGTTAAAGTCGGATGTGTAAATGAAGAAAAAAAAATTCTCACTAAAATACTGTTTTTTCCCCGTGGAAATAGGAGAAAATGACCCCCAAAATTTTGTGGAAATACCCCATGTGTGGACGTCAAGTGCTCTGCTGGCGCACTACAATGCTCAGAAGAGAAGGAGCACCATTGAGCTTTTGGAAAGAAAATTTGTTTGGAAGTCAGGGGCCATGTGCGTTTACAAAGCTCTCTGTGGTGCCAAAACAGTGGCCCACGTGTGTTTACAAAGCTCCCATAGTGCCAGAACAGTGGACCCCCACCCCCACATGTGACCCCATTTTGGAAACTACACCCCTCACAGAACTTAATAAGGGGTGCAGTGAGTATTTACACCCCACTGGCGTTTGACAGATCTTTGTAACAGTAGGCTGTCCAAATGAAAAATTAAATTTCTCATTTTCACAGACCACTGTTCCAAAAGTCTGTCAGACACCTGTGGGGTGTAAATGCTCACTATACCCCTTATTACACGAGGGGTTTAGTTTCCAAAATGGGGTCACATGTGGGGGTGGGGGGGGTCCACTGTTCTGGCACTATGGGAGCTTTGTAAACACACGTGGCCTTCAATTCCGGACAAATTGTCTCTTCAAAAGCCCAATGGTGCGCCTTCTCTTCTGAGCATTCCAGATCACCCACAGAGCACTTTACTTCCGCATATGGGGTATGTTCTTACTCAGAAGAAATGGGGTTACAATTTTTGGAGAGGGCTTTTTTTGGGTAACACCAGCATTTTTCCATCCAACTTTGAAGAATTTTCACAAAACACCTGTGGGGTGTTAAGGCTCACTATACCCCTTGTTACATTCCGCGAGTGGTGTAGTTTCCAAAATAGGGTCACGTGTGGTTATTTTTTTGTGTTAATCACCGGAGGTTTACAGTGAGTTTCCCCGCTAGGAGTTTGCGCTGCGGAGAAAAATTTGATGCAGCTCAAACTTCAAGCAGGAAACTTACTGTAAACTTGCCCGTGTGAGTGACAGACCGTGCATGCTGGGAGATTTACTTTTGCAACTGCTGGAGGCACACTGGTTGGAAAACCTTCAGTTAGGTTCTGTTACCTAGCTCAGAATTTTCCAACCAGTGTGCCTCCAGCTGTTGCAAAACTTCAACTCCCAGCATGTACTGAAGGGCATGCTGGGAGATGTAGTTATGCAACAGCTGGGGAGGTACGCAACTACAACTCCCAGAATGCCGAGACTGCTGCTTTCTGTTTGGGCATGCACAGTGATCTCCAAACTGTAGTCCTCCAGCTGTTGCAAAACTGTAAATCCCAGTATGCCCAAACAGCTGTCTGGGCATGCTGGGAGTTGTAGTTTTGCAATATCTGAAGGGCTAGAGTTTGGAGACAACTGTATAGTGGTCTCAAACTGTAACCCTTGAGATGTTTCTAGGCAATTTACTGGCTTCCGTAGGATCCAGGGAGCCGCATCGCAGTCCACTGCTGCCACCGATCGTCACCTCCCCCTAAGGGTAAATGGACCGCCGGCGCCGGTCCCTGTCAGTTTCCCCGTTCTGCACCGCTTATTGTGGGTGGGCAGAATCGAGAAGCCGAAAGTTTAAACCAACCCCCCCCCCGGTATGCTATTGGTCGTCGCTTCTAGACGACCAATAGCAGGGATAGGAGGGGGTGGCACCCCTGCCCCCTCACTTCTATCCCTTAAGGGGGATCGTGGGCGTCTTGGACAACCCCAATCCCCCTTATTTTTAGGGTCACCATAGACCCGTATGAATAGCCGCAAATCGCCAGTGTGATTACGGGGGGGGGGGGGATTTATCAAAGTTGTCTATTTCCCGCATCAATATAGACCAAACTACAGAGGGTTAGGCTGGTCTATTGTGCACCTAATTTCTCAAAAGTCACACGGCTCTTGATAAATTCTGTGCATGGACTTCGGAATCTATGCTTTAGAATGTATTTAAACCTGCTCCAACATGGTCTGACATTTCAGCGTACTTTCAGCCGATGCAACTTGTCGCTGAAAAGCCTCTTGATAAATTCAGCACCAATGCATTTTTCTGTCTAAAATAGACTAGAATGCACCATGTTCTAAGAATCCTCTAAAGCAAGTCGCAAAAAAGTTGCACATATTTAGACTGCGACTTTCTGTGCAACAAATTTAGATGGGAAAAAAACAAAAACAGTCTTAATCCTTGATAAATTTCCCCCAGTGTCTAGAATTGCAGTAGAGCACTATGCACATTAAAAAGTGTGTGGTCACACGGTGCATCTGCAGTGTATTTAACGCTGTGGGAACTATGCTGCAGATTCTGCTATGAGTAAACACACAGGGCTTCCCCCACTACAGCAGTGGGCCCATTGAGCTGGCATGACTGAAGCAAAGTCCCTGCTCCAAACCTTACTGCACACACAATGCTGTGGCTGGAAAGCTCTGTATGTACTACTACTCATAGAATCACAGCACGAAATACACTACAGATGCACTACGTGACCCTAACCTTAAAAAGGAACACTGTCACCCATTCACCCACACTAAACCCCACACACCGGGTTATATAGTGGGTGAACAGGAGACCGATGCAGGGTTTCTGACCTGTACCTGTAGTTCGGCATTGGTCACATGAGCGCTTGTGCCTACTGAGCACTCATGTGACCAGCACCAATGAACATTCAAAGCCAGCCGGCAGGCCCACCTCCAGAGTGCAATTCAGCACTGAAAGATGCCGAACCTCAGAGAGACCAGGCACCAGACAGAAGGCATGTATATTAGTCAGAAACCCTGCATCGGTCACCTGTTCACCCACACTATAAGCCGGTGTATCAGGTTAAGTGTGGGTGAACGGATGACAGTTTTCCTTTAGGGTACATTCACATGTACGCAGATTTAATGCACAGAATTTTCTGCTGCAGATTTCAATGTAATCTAAATGACTGAGCACAGCTTCTAATCTGCAATTACAAATCCAGAGCAGGATCCTGTATGTGTGAACGTACCCTAAAGTGCATAGTGGTTTATGGACAAAAAAAAGGTATACCTTAGACAATCTGGACAGAATTAAAAGGGGTTGTCCGGTGAAAAGAAAAATTCCTCCATCCACAGAATAGGGCACAAGTGTCTAAATCGCAAGAGGTCCACAGCTGGGACCCACCGCAATCTCCTGAACGGACCTGGCTCCGAGAGGAGTGTGTGCTGCAGACGTCATGCACTCCATTGACTCTCTATGGGAGCATCAAAGACCCCAATGCTATACTTCAGCACTTCTATAGAAATGAATGGGATGCATGCTGACTGCAGCACACGCTACCCTCTCAAAAAGCCGGGTCCTGTTCAGCAAATCCTGTTGGGGTCCCAGTGGTCGGAACCACTTGTGATCAGACACTTATGCCCCATCAGGTGGACAGGGGATAGGTAGTTTTTCACCAAACCACGCCTTTAATGCAGTTTCAATAAGAATGCAACCATGATTTCCTAATAGTGGATAACCCCATGAGGATGTAACACTACGGCAGGGTCCCCATGTGGTGAAATTCTAAATCTGTAAACCTCATCAGAGGTCTTTGGCAAATGCACAGATTGTGCTTCAATAAGGGAAGTCTGCAATATGACTGACCTGATGCGGATTTCTGCTACATGTGAATTCAGCCCAACAGTATTCTCAACTCAAAATTCAAGAAAGAAACAAAGCAAGAACAATGTTCACTCTTGTAATACAGAAGTTTTATTTAGAAATGGCTTAAAGTAGAAAAAAATTTGAGAAAGGAACAAAGGGGGGTACAAAAAAAAAATTGGAGAAACTGAAAAAGGAGGAAAGGAGAGGAGAAAAAGAAAAAAATAATTAAAGAGTCTTAAAAAGGCCACAAGAGATTAAGAAAGTGTAGCACTGCAATGTCGGTGATGGCTTGTGACCAAGACAACACGGGCTCGAATCTTTCTACTTTTTTTGTTTTTCATGCATTTCACGTTACTTTTAGTTACCCAACAGAACATTAACAGAAACAGCCAAACCATTTTCTTCTCCTGGAGTGAACAACCCAGTGATCTGGAGGTTACAGCAGATACATACAACACATTGACTTAAATAATATGTTGGCAAAAAAATAAAGTTATACAATTAATTAAAAAAAATCATATGTGGGGGAGGGAGATGAGTTATAGGGGGAGGTTTCTGGAAATCCCAAAATTTATCACCAAGCCACGGTAAAAAATTTCCCCTCATTCTATCCTTGACACATATTTCTAAACTTGCATTGCCCTCGAGGCTGCCAAAGGGGTCTGCATGCAACGATGCCATTTGAAGTGGAGAGCAATAGGATGCTAGAGGTAGAGGCAACCGCACAAACCCATTCCCCTCAGCATCTAAGATCGGGAGCAGCATGTCAGTGGGGGAGCTCTCTACTTTTGCAAGCAAAAAAAAAAAAAAAAAAAAATGTGCGCCCGATTTGTAACGGGCACAAAAAACAGCAAACCACCACACTTACTAATAATATGCTCAGCGAGACGGCTTTATAGTTTTGATATGAAAGCACATGTAAACTTAAGGCATTTTAATCTCCTATTCACTAGATTTAAAACATTCCATTCAGCAACATATGAACCTTCTCAAGTCCTCAACATGTTCCCTTAGGAACCTTAAAGGGAAGAGAAAAAAAAAAAAAAAAAAAAAAAAAAAAATGGACATTAATACTTTCACTTTTTCTTTGCTACAAAATGAGAAATCTCCAAGGTTAAACCACTGTAAAATGAGTGAAACTTTGGCAAAGTACACTTTCAAAAAAAAAAAAAAAAAAAAAGGGAGGTGGTGAGCCAGCCCTCTGAGAATAAAAGGAATATTTTACAGGTAAGCACGTGATTCGGGAGGGGAAAAAAAAAAAAAATTGGTTTTCGAAATGACTGCATGTTAGGAGAGTGCGGCTAATATTCTTCCTGGTCCTCTGGGGGTGCTCCTTCATCTGGTATGACAAAGCCCTCCTAAAAACATAAATTAAAAATTTGATGAGAAATTGCTCAGGATATTCTGGGATATTAAAAGTGAATCGCCCACCTTCATGCTGCTTATCCACCTTCTACCCTCTGCAGCCATGGTAGAGATGAGTGAAGTTCGTGATTCAATTAATCACTAACCTCGCGGCTCGGCGTTTGCTGACTTTATCCTGCATAAATTAGTTAATCTTTCAGGTGGTCCGGTGGGCTGGAAAAGGTGGATACAGTCCTAGGAGAGTCTCCAGCCCACCGGACAACCTGAAAAGCAGAGCTAATTTATACAGGATAAAGTCAGCAACTGCCGAGCCAAGAAGTTTGTGATGAATCAAAATCACTAACTTCGCTCATCTCTAGTAGAGATATTAATCACCTTACTGTCTGCATCGCTAGGGGTCTAGAGCAGTGATTGAGTTAATCCCACTATACTTTGTGGTTTAGTGTAGTGAAATGGTTAATGTTGTCTGCCTAAAAATATTTTCTTAAAAAAGAAAAGAAAAAAACAGTACCACCCCTGTCTTCCGGTGTTGTGTGGCATTTCAACTCTGATTTATTCACTTTAGTGGAACTGAGCTGCAATACCACAGACAACCTGAGGACAGGTATAGTGCTGTTTTTGGAAGAAATAGTCTGGTTTTCAGATCCTGGATAACCCCTTTAATGTTCCATATAGTACTCACAGCAAGGACAATGCTTTCTGTTTCCACCTTGCATGGACCATAGAGATGAGTGCAGATAGGGGATAGTCCGTACTGTGCAGCTGTGACTGTAGGGCCACACATCTGATTATAGAGATGAATGCGGAAATGGGAGCATGTAGCTGTAATGGCCCATGCACACTATGGAATTTCTGAGCGGAGACATTGCGCTTGGAAATTTCCGATGAAGCATCCTCCCATTTTCTTCAGTGGGATTCTGCTGCACTGTGTACACTGCTGAAATTCTGATTCAAAATGTTCCTTATTTCAGTGGCATTGCCAGCAGTCATTAAAGGAGAACTCAGGTGAAAGTAAACTTCTCCCAAATCCACAGGATAGGGGATAAGTAGCTGATCGCAGGGGTCCGAGTGGTGGCTCCCCCTGCAATCACCGGGAGGGGATCCAGCTCTCGCAGAGAGGCACGCGTGTCGTCTACCGGTAGACTGCACGCCCTCTATTCATTTCAATGAGATCGCTGAAGATTCCCAAGTGCTGTACTCTTGTCTTTTCCCCCCTCCCATAGAAAAGTATGGAGCGCATGCCGTCTACAGCACGTGCTCCACATTGAGCGCCACATCCCGTCCCGGTGATCATGGGGGGGGGTCCCAGTGCTCGATAAGGGGATAAGAAAATTTTTGCACGATCTCTTATTTAATTCTATCAATGGGAGTGAATATCAGGGGGTGTGTATTAGGCATAGATGTCACTAAATGTACAACATTCACACCCCCTGAATATATATTACTGCCCATCACCACAGTCACTCCCATTTCTATATGTAATAAAAACCAGAAGAAGAAACACTCACATCTGTGGCATAAAGAATGTCTATGATCCTTGACAGGACAGGGTTGCTTTCGCCTTCGTTCTCTTGGCAGATGAGTTCGATATTCCTTAGTTTGCCAAAATAAAAGTCTCTTTCTTTCTCCAAGTCTTCAACTGTAATTTTAAGGACATTTATCTGGGGAGGGAAAAAATGAAAGCACAATGGTGTTAAATACGGTGATCATCCGTCAGCTTCTCCTACATGTTTGAGATGTGAATTGCTACAAGGGGACATGGTGGTTGCTTGGGGGTATATAATTTGTGGCAGGATGTTTTCCATTTGTATAACTGGCAGGTTCCAGTGTTCAACCTTCCCCAACAATAGCCCTACTGTCATTTTTTCCTATGTCTATTGGCAGAGAAAAAAAAAAAAAAACACACAACGTCTTGGGCGATTTTGTAATATCCGCTAGACAAACTATATCTGAGTTATGGAAGAAGAGCCCACCTTCTGGGAGAGGATGGCTCGAGGCAGTAGATCATTTATAAAGAATGGGAAAATTAAAGGGAATTTGATGATGATGAAATAAAGGAGTACTGGAATAATTGAGAAATGTATAAAGAATCTAAATCAATAGAAGAATGGTTGGACCCTGGTTATATAACAACATCATAGGCTAATAATATTCTCCCCCCTTTTTCCTGGAGGAAAAGCAGAGCAGCACCCACGGGTCATATACGATTAGCTTCCCAGCACACTGCGGCTGATAATTCACTTGAAGGGGAGAATGAGCGGGGGGGGGGGAACCACTACCGTGGAACCGCCATAAGTTTGAAAAATACCATGATACCCATTTTTGGTCATACTGCCCAGCACTAGCTAAGACTACAATTTATCACCTATTCGGAGGATAGGTGATCAGTATCTTATTGGCTTCCACACAGTCAATCCTCCATTCCCTCTCTACACCTCCGATAAATATAGAGTACAGAGCTTTGATATTTCTAATAGTAACAGTGTTTAACTGAAGTACTGGCATGTATGCACCACTGCTCCATTCACCAGGGGAGATGCAGGCCTACTCTACAGACTCATTAGGCCTTTAGCGAGACCAAATTGTATTTTGTAAGGACATCCCTCATTTCACCAGGGAAATTATTTGTGGTGAAAAAGGTTAGGAAAACAGCATTTTTGCAACTTTTGGTTTCTATGCAGTACACTTTAAGGTAAAATGACATGTTTTCTTTATTCTGTAGTTTTTCTATTATTGTACATTTATGATACATTTTTGCCTTTGTGTTTATGATCCTGCTTGGTAAAATGTGTAAACAAATATTTACACTTTAGGTCCATTCATTCAGATTGCATTCAGTGTTACTGGCGATCCACTGATACAGCTTGGCTAAGCCAGGCTGCATCAGTGAAACAATACAGCTGTTGGGTGTCCAATGAGCCCACTGAACTAGCCAGCATGTATGATTTAACACTTTAGATGCAGCAATCGACATTGATCATGGAGTCTAAAGGGTTAATGGTGGGGAGCGCTCTGCCATTAGCTGTGAAGGTTCAAGCTGTCATTAGCAGACACTCTAAACCTATAGATCACCAAAGTTGATCCAAAAGTACCCTATTTCCCCACATATAAAAACTATCTTTATTGTTATCATAAACACACAAAAACAGGATAAAAAATCCAGTGCTATTCACTCCATTGTGGATAACTGAGTCCACATATAAATATGGTGCCTGTCTGGCCACTCAATGCTGTTGTCTAATTCCCGTATGCACCTGCAGTGTGCAAACTGGGTTTGGAGTGATCACTGTATTAAAATTATTTCTCAGCCCCCCTCGACATGTGTCGCTACTAGACGAAACTTTGTCAAGAGGACAGCGGGCATGAGAGCAAAAAACACCGAACTGGGGTTTTTAAAACCTCCCTTGATGACAACATCCTGCGGGAACTAGAAAATGTAAATGCATGGATAATATATAAGACTGATACATAAATATATCAGCTATATACATATCAGTCTTATATATTATACATGCAATTAAATACAGGTATATCATTATATATCACATCTATCCCTCTGATTCTACATTGCCTCCTTTAATATGGAGTTGAGCACTGACATTCTAAGTGTTAGCGCAGGTGTCAACGCGCAGCACAGTGAAAGCGAGCAGTTTTCTGTCTAAGTGTCGGTGCAGAGGCCTTCGCGCAGACACGTCACAGGTATACTCCTGCCAATTCCGTATCGCTCACCTCAGGTAAGAGTGGATTCCCTGGAATGTCTGTAATACTATAGGTGCATCCCCATGTCAGTGTGAATGATAGGATGCGGATTGGATTACGTGCCAGGCATCCTATCAGAATCCAGGAATTTTCTACTTCCCGCAGGATGTTGTCATCAAGGTAGGTTTAAAAAAAAAAAAAAAAAAACAGTTCGGCTTTTTTTTTGCTCTCATGCCCGCTGTCAT
This sequence comes from Hyla sarda, assembly GCF_029499605.1. Taxonomy (NCBI): domain Eukaryota; kingdom Metazoa; phylum Chordata; class Amphibia; order Anura; family Hylidae; genus Hyla; species Hyla sarda. The sequence goes on from NC_079200.1 coordinate 69,129,095, forward strand.
CTTGAAAAAGCTGCGTCTAGCAGCGAAACATGTCGAGTGGAGGCTGAGAAATTATTTTAAAACAGTGATCACTCCACACCCAGTTTGTACACTGCAGGTGCATATGGGAATTATAGCCAACAGCATTGAGTGGCCAGATAGGCACCATATTTGTGGACTCCATAATGGAGTGAATAGCACTGGATTTTTAATCCTCTTTTTGCGTGTTTATGATAACAATAAATATTACATTTTTATACGTAGGAGATAGCACTCCAAGGTTAACATTTATTTACGCCCTCATGCATTAAGGCAGCAAGGGCATACATGTATGGTCGATGTCCTCAACAGGTTAGCCAACATAAAAACAAGCAAACTCTAACATGAAGGGGAATGCACAACAGGATTTATCAAACATTTTTTGTACGCTGCCTCCCACCCCCTGTAAACATCCAGAGCCTGACCATGGATATGCATAGTACACAGGGGACCATTTCATGATGGAAAACTGTTTCTATGGAGTTTGAAGTACCACCTAGAAACCATTTATCCACATTATTTGTCAACTGGGGTAAAAATAGGAATAAAGTCAGAAAACTCCTTTATCTCAGTCTATCAAGTACTGGTCTCCTACCTGTTGAACAAGCTCTGCAGACTCCTCTTCACCGTTGCCCACAGCAGCAGGCTTTCTGCCAACTCCCGGGGTAGGCCTGTTGGTTACTGCAGGCCTTTGGGCAGGTACCGCCCTCTGTGGAGCTGAGAGAAATCATTGATAGTCATTATAAACACCCTAGGCTGCATGAAAATACAGTGTGCAAGTGCTGTACATGAGCCCATTGTGAGACACCACTCAATATGTGCACCCCACTCCCTTACATAGGCATGTACCAATTCTGGCCATTTTCTTTATATCTTCTGTCTTCGACAGCTTTCCATCAGTAGATTCATCTGGAAGAGGTACAGTATTCGCCAAAAATCAGAAAATCCCAAAAGTACAAAGGCCCTGCACAAAAACTCAGGATTCCTTGCACTCACATGTTAGAGGTCTGTCAGTTCTGAGGGCAGTATAGGACAGGGGGGATTCACAACGCTGAGCTCAGGGAGAGAGTTTTCTACGGTTTGATAGTTTTTTTTTTTTTTTTTTTTTTTTTATTCTGCTAGAACTAGAGAAGGGTGAATATATTTTGGCTTTACCTAAATCTAAAGTAGTGCATGTTTTGAAGAATTTGTATCCTTTCAAATTGCCCTGAGAAGTTGCAGACTTTTGAGGTCTTGGCTACAGGTCAGCAAATATACAGTAAGTGACCTAGAGTCTACATAACCTCCAATTCCTTTAATCTTAAAGCATACCCGTCAGATCCAACAAAAAAAAAAAAAAAGATTTACTTACCCCTAAAATCTCTATCGAAGGATCCATTGGGGGACACAGACCGTGGGTGTATGCTGCTGTCTCTAGGAGGTGTGACACTATGGTAAAAAAAAAAAAGTCAGCTCCTCCCAGCAGGATAAACCCACCTTCAGGCTCTGAGTCAGTTTAAGTTCCAGAGCAATAGGAGGAGACCAATAGGGCAAAGAAAAATCCAAAACTGTCCGATAACCAGAAGAAAAAACATAACTGAACACACCCTCGGACAGAGAACCAATAGGAAAATCCCAAAAAGTGTGGGAGCTGTGTCCCCCAATGGATCCTTCGAGAAAGATTTTACGGTAAGTAAACAAAAATCTCCTTTTCTCTATCGGCTCCATTGGGGGACACAGACCGTGGGACGTACCAAAGCAGTCCCTTGGGTGGGCAGATAAGCAGTCAGGCAGACGGCCGATCCACTGCCGCCTGCAACACTTTACGACCCAGACTAGCATCAGCCGATGCGAAAGTATGAACTCGATAAAACTTCGAGAAAGTGTAGCCGCCATGCAAATCTGCGAGGCCGAAGCTCTATTCTGGAGAGCCCAGGATGCCCCAACAGAACGTGTGGAATGAGCCACAACCCTGAAAGGAGGAATCTTCCCCTTACAGTGATAGGCTTCCGAAATGGCGGACCGAATCCACCAAGAAATGGTGGCCTTGGAAGCAGGTTGTCCCTTGCGACGACCTTCCGTATGGACGAAAATGGAATCACACTGACGAAACGAAGAAGTGATGGAGAGATAAGACCGAACAGCCCGAACTACATCCAGCTTGTGTAGTAAGCGCTCCCTAGGATGAGAAGGAGCCGGACAAAAGGACGGGAGGACAATGTCCTCATTGAGATGAAAGCCAGAGACCACCTTAGGCAAAAAGGAAGGATTTGGACAGAAAACGACCTTGTCCTGGTGGATCACCAGAAATGGAGAACGGCAGGAAAGAGCTGCCAGTTCAGACACCCTCCGGATGGAGGTGATAGCAACAAGAAACACCACTTTCCAAGAAAGGAGGCGGAGAGACACCTCTCTAAGGGGCTCAAAGGGTGCACCCAGAACCAAATTCAAGTCCCAAGGGGGAGAAGGTGACCGATGAGGAACAGCGTGCGCCACTCCTTGCAGGAAGGTCCGGACATGAGAATTAGAAGCCAGGGACCGCTGGAAAAGAACAGTAAGGGCCGAAACCTGACCTTTAAGGGAACTGAGAGAGACAACCCCAGTTCCAACCCAGACTGCAAAAAGGAGAGAAGACGGGGAACCGAGAAGGTCACCGGGTAGAAGGCCTGAGCTTCACACCAACTAAAATAAGAACGGCAAGTACGGTGGTAAATTCTTGCGGAGGAGGGCTTACGATCCTTAAGCATGGTGTGAATGACTTGGGAAGAGAACCCGCGGGCCCTCAAAACCGCGGTCTCAACCGCTACGCCGTCAAATGCAGCGACTGTAAATTGGGGTGGCAAAGTGGACCCTGAGAGAGAGTAGGTCCGGGCGGAGCGGAAGGCGCAGAGGAGCGTCGTCCAGGAGCCTGACTCCGTCGGCGTACCACGACCTTCGGGGCCAATCTGGAGCTACCAGAATGGCGGGATGTCCTCTGCCTTGAGCTTCCTCAGCACCCTGGGAAGGAGCGGAAGAGGAGGAAACAGATAAGGTAGGGCGAACCCCGCCCAAGGAATCACTATAGGGCATCCAGAGCCTGAGGGTCCCGGGACTTTGACACAAACGGAAGGATCTTCCGATTGTGCCAGGACGCGAAGAGGTCCACGTCCGGAATGCCCCAGAGGTCGCAGAGCTGCGCTAAGACCTCCCGATGAAGAGACGACTCGCCGGGGTCGGGTGAGGACCGACTGAGGAAGTCCGCTTCCCAGTTGAGCACTCCCGGAATGTGAATCGCCGAAATGGCCGGAACCTTGCTCTCCGCCCAGGTGAGAATCTTGGTCACCTCGGCCATGGCTGCCGAGCTGCGAGTGCTGCCCTGTCGATTTATGTACACAACGGCAGTGGCGTTGTCCGACTGAACGCGGACAGGACGGGACTGAAGACCAGACTCCCATTGAAGCAGAATCGCCCGTAATTCCAATATGTTTATCAGAAGAAGGGTCTCCAGGGGAGACCAGAGTCCCTGAACCGTCCAATCCCTGAACACGCCGCCCCAGCCCGACAGGCTTGCATCCATTGTAACAACCTGCCAGTGAAGGGGAAGAAATGACCGCCCTTGGAGAAGAAGGGGGAGCGGAGCCACCAGAGCAGAGACTGACGGACCCTGCGAGGGAGAACAATCTGACGATCGAGGGACAGAGGAGACCTGTTCCATCGAGAGAGAATCACCAGTTGAAGGGGGTGGTAATGAAACTGGGCAAAGGGTACGGCCTCCATAGTTGCCACCATCCGACCCAGGACTGCCATACAAGTGCGGATGGAGACTGATACCTGGGTTCGAAGGGAGCGGACCCCCGACTGGAGCGCCAGACGTTTGTCTGGTGGAAGACAAATTTGGGAAGAGGCAGTGTCGAATCGAAGTCCCAGGAAGGTTAGAGACTGGGTAGGACAGAGGACTGACTTGTCCCGGTTGACCATCCACACAAAGCGAGTCAGAGTGTGGAGAGTGATGTCCAGATTCTATAGAGTCTGGGCTCTGGTTGGAGCCTTGATGAGAAGGTCATCCAGATAGGGTATCACCGAGATTCCCCTCGACCGTAACAGGCCCATCACTGGCGCAAGGATCTTTGTAAAGACCCGAGGAGCCGTGACTAGACCAAAGGGGAGGGCTACGAATTGAAAGTGCCCCTCCAGAACGGTAATGCGGAGGTACCGATGATGGCCCAGAAATATTGGCACATGGGAGGTAGGCATCCTTGATGTCCACCGATGAAAGGAACGCCTTGTTCCAGGGATGCCACCACCGAACGGAGAGATTCCATTCTGAAGTGGCGGATGAGAAGGAGACGGTTGAGACGCTTGAGGTCTAGGATTGGTCGCACAGAACAGTCCTTCTTGGGGACCACAAAAAGATTTGAATAGAAACCCCGAAAACGTTCCCGTGGAGGAACGGGGACGATAAACCCCTTGAGAAGCAGCGACTGGAGAGCCGCTCGAAATTGCTTCGCCAGGAGGAGGAGACCGGTGGGCCCGGGACCGAAAAGTGATCCCTCGGAAGGGAGGCGAATTAGATCCGGTAACCGTTGGACATCACATCCCTGACCCAAGAGTCCTGAATGTGTGAAGTCCAGATGTCTCGGAAACAACAAGAGACAACCTCCCACCCAAAAAGAAACCGCGGGTGGGGGCCTCACTTCATGCAGAAGTGGGTTTGCGGTAGCCCGATTTGGGCGCAAAACGGCCTGACCGGTTGGAGTGCTACTTCCAAGACTGGCGTGCCCGGAACGAGGGAGCCTTCTTGTCCCGCGAGGGCGCCTGCCTGGACCCTTTGCTGGAGCCAGAGGTGCGAAAGGACCGAAAGGAAAAGGACTTCCTTTGGGAAGTAGGGCGAGCCTTATTTTGAGGTAACAAGAAACTCTTACCTCCCGTTGCCTCAGAGATAATCTCAGTGAGAGACCTTTTGGAAGCGGCATCCGCATTCCAAGCTTTAAGCCACATAGAGCGGTGGAGAGCCGCTAGGTGACCCACAGCAAAGGCAGAACAACGGGCTTACTGCATGGAAGCTGTGCACAGAAAGTCCCCAGCTTTAGCGCATTGGAGTGCCTGAGCAGATACATCCTCGGGGGGGGGGGGGGGGGGATGGAGCTTTTGGCACCACTCCGACAGGGCCTTGGACACCCATGTCGAGGCGAAGATGGGAAGAAGAGAAGAGCCAGCTACTTCAGAAGCGAACTTCGCTAAAGATTCTACCTTCTTGTCCGTGGGATCCGTGAAGGCAGCGGCATCTGCCAGAGGCAGTGTAGTCGCCTTAGAGATCCAGGAGATTGGTGGATCCACTGAGGGAGGGGAAACCACCCTGTCGACAAAGTCCTTGTCAAATGGATACCGTTCTTGAATGGTCTTGATTCCCAGGAACCTCTTGTCTGGATGTTTCCATGCAGATCCCAGAATGTCGTCAAAGTCAGCGTGAGAGCTGAACCTTTGAGGTGCTGGCTTAGCACGATGAAAGGATACTCCTGGATTGACATCCGAAGAGCCTGGGTCCTCCAAGTGAAAGGTGTCTCTTATGGCCATCACCAATGAGTTCACCGTTGCAATTGAGTCTGAGCGGTCCTCTGAGTCAGATGCCGGCTCGGAAGCCTCGTCCACCAGGGGAATGTGAATGAGTAGAGGCAGGCCTGGAGGGGGGGCGACCCAGACCGGGTACTTGGCTCTGGCGTGGCAGAGGGGAACGCTCACATCTATCAGAAGACTCAATGGAAGAGTCAGGCACCCCACGAGGAGCAGGCCCTCTCAGAGGTCCTGCGCAGGGAAGACCCCTTCAAGGCGGACACCACTTAACGGGAGACCTCAGCCACCGAACAGGAGACTTGGGTCAAGTCAGCCATATACTGGGTCAAGGAAGAAACCCAGGCTGGAGGAGCGGCTGAACCCACCGGGACCGAAGGGGCATCAGGGGAGCAGGCAGGGCAAGTGGGCTCAGCAGAGCCAGACATCTTGGTATTACAGTGCTTACACTGTCACTGAATTTCCAGGTTTCTGTTTAGAGGGAGGAACAGCCCTGGGTACGGACATAATGTGGGAAAAAGGAGACAGGAACTTTCTCACCCCTGTCAGCTGCAGTGAGGAGAACTCGCTCCGTACAGCCAGAGAGACTAAACAGGTCAGTCAATAGGAAGGGAGGGGCGTGCCTGAAGCAAGGCACACAGTAACAGACCCCTTCACATTGAAAATCACGCCGACGGCGCTGATTGGACGCTGCTTCGCGCCTCTGAGAGCTCCCAGCCCAGTGGGCAGAGCTACAAGCTGGCCGAAGAAGAACTGTCATGGCGCCCGCTCCTTGTCCCGAGCGCCATGTCTAGTCCGCATAAGCGCTTGGGGGAATAGAGCGGGCGGCCTAAACGCCTGCAGAGACGGCCGGCGAAAGTAGGCCGGCGCTGAAGCGCCCGGCTCGAAAACAGCGCTGCGGCTGGCAGCAGCATATAAGGCGCTGGAGTAGTTGCACCAAACACACACACAGTAAAGTGCCCCATAATACATGCCCCTATAATATATGCCCCCTTAGGTGCCACTGCTCCCCCAGAATAAAGTGCAGCCCCTGTATAATCCAGCCCCATAAACTGAAGGTGGGCCAAAAACAGGGGGTCTGGAGAGGTTGCGAGTCCGTACCTATGGAGAAAAGGGGGGGGGGGGGTAGTACTTCCCTCAGTCAGAAAGAACTTACCTAATGGAGTCTTCAGTGAAGTCTTCAGTCAGCTTTTTGTCCCTGCATCACGCCTAGCTGCTAAGCGCGAGCGAGGCGAGCAGAGAAGAAGGGGGACCCGGACCCATGAGGTACCAACCCAGGCGCTGACCGTTGGCGAGGGAGGGCGAGCAGCCCCCTTACTCGCAATGGGGAAACAGGGAACCGGAGTCCCTGAGCCCCCACCTGAAAACAAAAGAAAAGGAATAAAAAAAAACTAACGTCCCTATACTAGGAAAATAAAATCAGAAGACCTGGTCTGGAAAATCCAGACACTAAGCTTAAACTGACTAGCTCAGAGCCGGAAGGCGGGTATATCCTGCTGGGAGGAGCTGACTTTTTTTTTATTACCATATAGTGTCACACCTCCTAGAGACAGCAGCATACACCCACTGTCTGTGTCCCCCAATGGAGCCGATAGAGAAAATATTTTAATATATCACTCAGGATCACACAGTGCACCCGGGAGTGGAGTGTGGAGTCAGTTTCAGCCTCATTCCCGCAGCGAAGTATGAGGATGCACAATGGCAGGAGGGTGAATGAGGCTGAAGCGGGGAGTACTTTGGAAGCGGTGCATGCGCTGTGCTGCGAGAGCAGGGAGGGAGGCCATGCATATTGATGAGCCAGGCAGAGCGCACGCCCGGCAGAAGATCACTTGGGGTGCCTGGAGCTCCGGTTCTAGCTCCACCCATGCCCCAAGGACATTATTTACATAAGAAAAACAGCGATAACCGCACAACAGCTGGGCCATTCAGGACATTGCAAGTATCATTTTGATCAGTATCACCCGCACTACAAGCCTGTATGACAGGTTAGAGTGGGCGATACTGATGACAGATTTCCTTTAAAGGATTCATCCCATTTCCAAAGTGCTCTATTCCATAGTCTTAGTAAACCTCAGGGCATCATGACTTTTCCAGGCTATCAGGGCACTTTGGAAATGGAATGAATCTTTCAAGGCTAAAAGAAAGCTGATTTGTTTGATTCAAGAACATTTACCTTAGATTCGCTCACCTGTAGCCAAGCCCCCAGGAGTACACAACTTCTGTGTACCTAGTCTCCACATGGTGATAAAGTTCTGTCTAAAAACTCCCAGGGAGAGCCATCAATTACTCTATGTAGGTGAAACAAGGACTCTAAATACCCTCTCTCTCAGTGGACAGGGCAAGCAGGACTCTTAGGCTCATTCAGTGGACGGGATAAGTAGGACTCTCAAGCCATGTCTACAAGACCTGACAGCATTTAGTCCACGATCACACGGCAGAATTTCCATGCCAGTTGTTTCCAGGACGGAAATTCAGATTTCCTTTTTGCACAAAGAATGAACACGTTCATTCTTTTGTGCGGAGACTGCACAGAATGCATAGCCGTCTATGAGATTCTACGTGCAGACATTAAGACATGTGAATACAGCATTAGGTCTTTTTTCCTGAAAGTACTGAATCTAACCATAGAAAACTATCCCCAAGCTCTATGTGAGATTACTCAAAATATATCATCCTGGAGTGTTACAGTTTTCTGGTTCTAGTTGTAATGTGTGCATGTTAATAAAAGGTCTACTAGACAAGGCAGATAAAAAAATAAATTAAGTTCTGCTTGCTTTCTTTCAGAATCTGCGCTACACCTGCCTACCTTAGTTCTGAAACTGCAGCTCAGTTCAATGGGGCTTCAATACATACAACCTGTTGACTAGTGTTTCCCCAACCAGGGTGCCTCCAGTTGTTGCAAAACTACAACTCCCAGCATGCCCGAACACTCTTTGGCTGTCCGGGAATGCTGGGAGTTGTAATTTTGCAACTGCTGGAGGCACCATGGTTGGGAAACACTGACCTAGAGGGACTTGACTGTGCGATCACATAATAGTTTGAACAGTACACCGCAAAACTAAGGTAATGTATTGCAGTGTACTGTGAAATTACTCTACACGTGCTGTGAGGGCATGCTGGGAGTTGTAGTTTTGCAACAGCTGGAGGAAAACACTGCTACAGACAGTGGTGGCTATGTTTCTGGAAGAAAGCAGCCATGTTTTTCTATTCTGTGCCAAACTAGAACCACTTTAAAGTGTAACTTCCATGAATTTCTACACCCCCATAAACTAATCCCAGGATGAGAAAGTTTATTACAATTACAATTTAGGGATACCATTGGGGCGGGATTGGGTCTCAGAACGAGCTCCTGCTCCCTTGCTGTGTAGCGTGGAGCCAGAGTGAGGAAGCGAGCACTTATGCAGAGAACTTACTGCACCAAAAATGATGTGTTGGAGGGTGCATGCAGTCACATAGCGGTCCCAATGCGGATAGGGTATTGCAAATTACCTGACTGTTGCCGACCACATAACTTTTTTTTTTTGTTTGTTTTTTGGGCTCATCAAGATTGCTAGAAAGAAAAGCTCAATTGCAGTTGGAAATCAACTTTCTCATCCTAGTTTATAGGGGTAGAAATTCATGACAGTTACGCTTTAAAGGGGTACTCCACCCCTAGACATCTTATCCCCTATCCAAAGGATAGGGGATAAGAGGTCTGATTCGCGGGGGTCCACCGCTGGGGACCCCCGCAATACAGCACCCACCTGTATCTGCTTCCGGCAGCGCTTAAGGGTCTGGCTCCCACCACGGGAACGGAAGATAGTGACGTGACGACTCCGCCCCCATGTGACATCATGCCCCACCCCTCAATGCAAGTCTATGGGAGGGGCGTGGTGTCACACGGGGGCGGAGCCGTGACATCACAATTCTCCGGCCCCGCGATCCACAGTAATCAGACCCGGAGCGAACATGCTCCGGGGACGGATTTTAACGGGGTGTGGCGTGCAAGATCACAGGGGTCCCAAACGGCGGGACCCCCGCAATCAAGCATGTTATCCCCTATCCTTTGGATAGGGGATAAGATGTCTAAGCGCCGGAGTAACCCCTTTAAGGCTTTGGTGAACCTTAGATAAAAACTAGAAGTCTTGTAAAGTGTGTTGCGTCAACAATTCCTTAGCATGCACCCTTTATCAGAAGGGGCAAAGTCTCCTAAACCATGTATATATACTTTAGATGGTACTTAAACACAGATATAATCCAGTGTGGTTTTTCTGCAGCAAAATAATCCCCAGCAGATTTGCTGCAGACCCATCAAAGTAAAGAGGCAACAAAATAATTTCAAAGCAGAAAATCTGTCCTCTTAACGTACCCTAGATCAGTTTTATACAGCTGTAAGTTAGCCATTTTTTTTTACATCTGTACAGCAGCACCCTTCTCAGTAGAGAACCAAACTTAAAGCTCTGTTCAGCAAATCTGCAGGTAGTCTGGGTGTCTGACATAATACGGACATAAAAATAAGATCATGTTAGAGCTGTGCAAATCCGCCTTAAATATAAAGAGCAGTTAATAGCTAGTACCAGAGTTTGTCGTTCCCATTGGTTTCTTGGGCTTGTTCATAACTGGAGTGGGGAGTACAGGGGCCGGGGCAGACTCTTGTCCTTGTCTTGCAGCAACTGGATCGTAGTCTTTCCCATCGTAGTTGGCGTCAAAAAACTTTTTAAACCACTGTACAAACTCAAAGTTGTCCTGGAACTTTCCTTTCACCAATTTATCCACTGGAATTATCTACAAACACAGAAACATTTCTTTAATACCTTTCCATAATATCTGTGAGGTAATGCAATGTTTAGCTGTATTTAATGAGAAAATGGATGTGACTAATAACCGTCTGAAGGACTACTGTAAAAAAGACGACAAATTGCTTCATGAGTGATCTATAAAACGTACTGTGCAATGGGAGACAAAAACAATGCGAGTCAATGTTCTGGCAGTGAACCTTGTTTACAACGGCACTTCACACACAGAAAGCTGCAGGTTGCAACTTAAAGCGATCCTCCTGGCGCTCACCCGATAATAGGAAATAATCAAATATGGTGACAGAAAATAAAATTTAATTCCTTTATTGGCGCTGTGGACTACGCGTATCGAGTGGTGGGACCCCCTCTTCGTCAGGACCTGATGAAGGGGTCCCACCCCTCGATACGCGTAGTCCACAGCGCCAATAAAGGAATTTAATTTTCTGTGACCATAACGGATTATTTCCTATTATCGAGTTAGCGCCAGGAGGATCGCTTTTTTTAAGTTGCAACCTGCAGCTTTCTGTGTGTGAATTGTCTGACCGCCCTGAAGTACCTCAGTGACGGGAACGATCCAGGCTGCACTCAGACCTCATACTAGGGATCGACCGATATCGTTTTTTTTTTTAGGGCTGATACCGATAATCGGTGGAGGTTAGGGCCTATAGCCGATAACTTATACCGATATTCCGGTATAAATTATCGGCTATTTATCCCCCCCTCGACACCGCTGCAGGTCATTGATTTAAAGCGGGCGCTTTAAATCAATGCACTGCAGTGGCTTTTGCGGTGCCATAGGCCGCCACCCCCCGCTTCTCTCCCCTACCTGTCAGGGTGGTCCGGCCATCCATCCTTCCTTCCTGTAGTGTCCGGCGGCATTCCGGGTAGAGCGTGAACCAGTCCGGGCTGTCCTTCTCCGGGGGTCCTCTTCTCCACTCCGGGCAGGCTCCGGCCTAGTAGCGCAGCATAGACCCCGCTGCGCAGCGACGCACCTGATGTCACAGCGTCTATGCAGCGTACTAGGCCGGAGCCTGCCCAGAGTGGAGAAGAGGACCCCCGGAGAAGGACAGCCCGGACCGGTTCACCCTCCACCCGGAATGGCGCCGGACACTACAGGAAGGATGGATGGCCCGGACCACCCCCATTAAGGGTAAGTTGATATATATATATTTTTTTTATTGACTCGGAGGGTGGGGGAGGGGCCCGACCAGTATAGCGGTATGGGCAAAAATCCATACCGGTATACCACCCAGCACTACGGTGGGTCAGGGGGGGGGGGGGGGCTGGTCGGTCGCGGTGCAGTGTGGGCGGTGCGGGGCATTATCGGCAAGGTAATTGCCGATACCGATAATGCCCAAAATCGTGATTATCGGCCGATAATATCGGCCATACCAATAATCGGTCGATCCCTACTTCATACCCAGGAATCGGGTAACAGAGCTACAAAAAGGTGTTGTGCTCTGAGCATAACACTAGAAGGTGAGCACCATTCCCTCTGTTGCTAGTGGTTACCTCCGCTCCAGAGTAACGGCACATAGCTGTGCTTTTGTTTCTATTTCTCATATACTGCAAGCTTCTTACAATGGCACTTGATACTAATGCCCTTCTTTTCAATGCAGTTACACTAGAAAATTGATAGAAATGCATTGACAAAGCTCCACCGATTTTTCTGAATTTTTCTTGGCTTTAACCCCTTAAGGACGCAGTCCATTTGGGCCTTAAGGACACAGAAAATTTAATTTTCAAGTTTTCGTTTTTTCCTCCTCGCCTTCAAAAAATCCTAACTTATATTTTCATCCACAGACTAGTATGAGGGCTTGTTTTTGCGCGACCAGTTGTCCGTTGTAATGCCACTACTCACTTTACCATAAAATGTATGGCGCAAAAAACAAAAAAAAAAAAAGCTGTGGGGAAATTAAAAAGAAAACCGCAATTTTGCTAATTTTGGAAGGTTTTGTTTTCACGCTGTACAATTTACGGTACAATTGACATGTGTTCTTTATTCTTTGGGTCAACACGATTAAAAGGATACCCATGATAAACACACTTTTCTATTACTGTTGGAAAAAAATAAATAAATAAATAAAACACACAAACTAACCAAATCAGTACGTTTAAGAGCCCCCTATTTTGAAGAGCTATAACTTATTTTTCCGTATAAAGGGGCGGTATGAGGGCTCATTTTTTGCGCCGTGATCTTTACTTTTTATTGATCCCATATTTGCTTATATAAAACTTAATATATTTATTATTTTTTTGAATAAAAATGTTATTAAAAAATAATCTATTTTGGACTTTTTTTTACGTTCACCGTACGGTATCATTAACATTTTATTTTAATGGTTCAGATTAGAGATTAGCGAATTTACAGTAAATTAGATTCGTCACGAACTTCTCGGCTCGGCAGTTGATGACTTATCCTGCATAAATTAGTTCAGCTTTCAGGTGCTCCCGTGGGCTGGAAAAGGTGGATACAGTCCTAGGAGACTTTCCTAGGACTGTATCCACCTTTTCCAGCCCACGGGAGCACCTGAAAGCTGAACTAATTTATGCAGGATAAGTCATCAACTGCCGAGCCAAGAAGTTCGTGACGAATCTAATTTACTGTAAGTTCGCTCATCTCTAGTTCAGATATTTACGCACGCGGCGATACCAAATATGTATACAAGATATTTTTTTAACACTTTTTGGGGGTGAAATAGGGAAAATGGGACAATTTACATCTTTATTGGGGGAGGGGGTTTTTCACATTTTTTTTTTACACTTTAATAGTCCCCATAGGGGACTATTTATAGCAATCACTCGATTGCTAATCCTGTTCAGTGCTATGTATTGGACATAGCACTGATTAGCGTTATCGGTCATCTTCTGCTCTGGTCTGCGGGAAGGCAGATCAGAGCAGAAGACACCCGGAAGGCAGTGGAGGCAGGTGAGGGGACCTATGGCTGCCGTGCTGGATGATCGGATCGCCGCGGCAGCGCTGCGGGTGATCCGATCATCCATTTAAGTGACCACGATGCTGCAGATGCCGTGATCTGTATTGATCACGGCATCTGAGGGGTTAATGGCTGTCCACCATTACGGGCGAGTCCCAGGCTGAGATCAACAGCTGGGACCTGCTGCGCATGAGTCGGGCATCGCTCCGATGCCCGCGGTTATGCTTAGGGCATAAATGTAGGTCCTGGTGCATTAAGTACCACCTCACCAGGACGTACATTTACATCCTTCGTCGTTAAGGGGTTAAACCAAGACCCGTCATCCAGTCGTTTGAAGAGACTGCTGCACAAACCGCCTGACACTTTCTGCAGGCTCTAAAACCGGGTTGCAGATAGAACAATGGTCTTGTCAATCTCAGCTTTAAAAGAAGACCAATATGACAAGCCTGGGATAAAGGGGTTAGAATGAATGAGAGACCTGTAGTCCGTACAGTTTTTGTATTTACCCACACAGATGAGAATGGGGGCCATGTGGGAAGACACCAGAGGAGGCATAGTAATCTACAACCTCCTCCTGTCTCTGTAGATCACTTTAGTGGGAGAATGGAATCCCTCCTCTTTGCCTTACACAAGCTTTCATTCAGTCCACAACCTACATGTTAACCAGCCTGTGGACTGCAGTGTCCAATAAGTTGCATCAAACCTGTATGTATAAAGAGTTTATATATTTCACACTGTACCAATCCATTGACCACCTCTCTAGCCATCCCAGTTATTTCAGAGTTTAACAGCCAGTGTGCCTCCAGCTGTTGCAAAACTATACAACTCCCAGCATACCCAGACAGCCAGGAGGCTGTCCAGGCATGTTAGAGTTGTACTTTTGCAATACCCCAGGTTATACATGCAAGTTTGCGTTTTCTTGATTGCGTTCCCACCCAATCATCTCTCGAATTGGACCCGTGGACTATAAATAGACAAGCCTTTTGAGAAGATACCTCCCCCGGACAAAGCTTACCATACCAAAATGTGCATCCGGATTGCATCATCCCATGCCTCACATAGACATGGTTTACCGTTTGGTACATGCAGACAAATTTTTAGCACATTTTGTTTATATTTATCCTTACTATTTGGCTAATACACTGGCAGCCCATTGCACTTTAGGTAATATACAGAGATTATGGGGGAGATTTATCAGACCCTGTGTGGAGAAAGTGGTGCAGTTGCCCATAGCAACCAAATTGCTTTTTTCAGTTTTAAAATGCTTCTGAAAATGGAAGCAGCAATCTGATTGGTTGCTATGGGCAACTGTACTACTCTTCCTCCACACAGGGTTTGATAAATCTCCCCCATAATCTATATATTACATAAAGTGGATAGTGCAATGGGCTGCCGGTGTATTAGCCAAACAGTAAGGATAAATATAAACAAAATGTGCTAAAAGTTTGTCTGCATGTACCAAACGGTAAACAATGTCAGTGTGAGGCATGGGATGATGCACATTTTGTTATCAGGGGTGTGGAAATAAACAAACCAAAACTACTTGTTCAAGGGACTAAAGCGGTACACAATCTACTTGTCCCTCATGACGATCCACATGTACATAAAATAAATTCAACCAAAATAGTACGAAAATATGGTCTTTTAGTTTCTGCACTTTAGTTTTTTTCCTCTTTGTCCTATAAATTCCATCTACAGACCATTATGAGGCTTGTTTTTTGCGGGGCCAAGTATACTTTGTAATGACACCTTTCATTTTTCCATAACTTATGCTCTGAAATTGAGGTGAAATTGGAAAAAAAATAAAAAATAGGTGCAGATTTTGGGGTTTCCTTTTAGTCATTGACCTTGTGGTCAAACTTACATATTATTTTGATACTTTAGGTAGGCCTGATTACACCAATACCAAATTTAGTTTGTCATGTTAAAATTTTTAAAAAACTTTAATAAGAAGAATAAAAATCCCTGAACGCTATAATATAAATATTTTTCTGTAAACTGGGCTGTATAAGGGCTAATTTTTTGGTCCGGAATAGGTTGTTCGTATCGGTACCATTTTGGCATTGATCAGACTTTTTGAACACTTTTTTTACTGGGATATGTGGTTATAAACATAAAACGCAATTCTGTGTTTTGTTTTTTTTTACATTAATGCCATTTACTGTATGGGATATAAAATGTTATTTTTAATAGTTCCGTCAATTATGCATGCGCCAATACCAAATATGTTTATTTTTATTATGTTTACATGTTTTTATATGGAAAAGGGAGGGGTGATATGAACTTTTAGGGTACGTTCACACGGGCAGATTTGCGGGTTTCCTGCTGCGTATTTGAAAGGGGGCGGGCTCTTCTCTGCTGTCCGCAGCAGATTTTCCTAGACCTAGACCACCAGGGATGGTTAAAAGATCCCTTTGGACAATGCAGTCAACTTTGGCAGCGGTGATCTAAAGGGTTAATAGCCGCCCACGGCGATTGCCACATGCCAGGCTATTAGCGGCGGCCCCAGCTACTGAAAACAGCCGGGGGCCGCCGAGTACGGAGCGGGCAGGAGCACCGGTGTGAGGTGCAGACTTGCGTCAAAAAAAAAAAAAAAAAAAAAAAAAAAAAAAAAAAATTATGGGGGGGCAGAAGTCGGTCCGGCCCTGCTTGCCCGATACACTGCTAAATCTATTAAAAATTCACCTGCCCGGCACTACATGTCCTGGGCATCGGGTGATAGGATTCCCACATCCCTGGGTATGCAAGCTTTCCCCTATATGAAAATGTCGTGACAGTAAGTAAATGAAGTCTTTGCTATTTGTGCAACTCACTTTAAAGTCAATGGGAATTACCGTTTTTATGGGGGTATACCACGCACCGGCCTATAACACGCACCCTCATTTTACCAAGGATATTTGGGTAAAAAAAGTTTTTTACCCAAATATCCATGATAAAATGAGGGTGCGTGTGTGCGCGTGTATACCCCGATATACCCCCAGGAAAGGCAGGGGGAGAGAGGCCGTCGCTGCCCGCTTCTCTCCCCATGCCTTTCCTGTGGTCTAGAGCGCTGCTGTCGGCCCTTTTCACCCCCTGGTTATCGGCGCCGATAGCCAGGGGGAGAGAAGCGGCGCCGACAGCCAGGTGGAGAGAAGGGGCAGCGGCACCCATTGCCGGCGCCGCTGCCCCCCCCCATCCCCGGTGGCATAATTACCCGAGTCGGGTCCGCGCTGCTCCAGGCCTCCGTCGTGCGTCCCCAGCGTCGTTGCTATGCACGGCGCGGCGCTCTGACGTCATGCGCCGCGCCGTTCAGCGCATAGCAATGACGCCGGGGACGCACGACGGAGGCCTGGAGCAGCACGGACCCGACTCAGGTAATTATGCCACCGGGGATGGGGGGGAGGCAACGGGGCAGCGGCGCCGGCAATGGGTGCCGCTGCCCCTTTTCTCCCCCCGGCGCCGATAACCAGGGGGTGAAAAGGGCCGACAGCAGCGCTCTAGACCCCAGGAAAGGCAGGGGGAGAGAAGCGGGCAGCGACGGCCTCTCTCCCCCTGCCTTTCCTGGGGGGTGTATCGGCGTATAACACGCACACAGACTTTAGGCTAACATTTTTAGCCTAAAAAGTGCGTGTTATACGCCGATAAATACGGTACTCCAATTCCGTAACTCTGCTTTCTTATTTTGGCTCCCCGACCACTTCCAGCAGCTGCAAACAGTTTGGGAAACCCGCAAACTCAACACAGTTGTGAGAGGAATAGTAACACCCCCTTTAAAAACCAAAAATTGGATTCTAATGATGCTTTCAGACATATACCTTAGACCTATGTATTTACTGTGCACTGTTAAAACTTGTTTTTAGGAAATGTAGTGAATAACTTTATGCTTGGGTCACACTTTTAGCCACAATTACACATTTCTGAAGAATTACACTTACTCCTAATCACACAAGCATGTAAATACATAGCTTTTTATTAATAGTCAAAAAGGTGTATACCTTCAGAAAATATATGGGAATGGGGAGATATTTGTAGTTTAAGTTGTGATGTAGTGTAGGTTCAGAGAATCTACACCCAAAAGCAGTCCACCACCCACTTAGTAATGACTGACAGCTCTCTCCCAATCATCATGTCGGCCCCGAAGTTATTCTGTGCTCAGTGAGGGTAGCATAACTTAAAGGGTTTAACCATGATTGGAAAAACATAGCTTATTTCTTATAAAAACTGCACCACACATGCCCGCAGTTTGTGTGAGGTGCTACAGAACAGTCCCATTAAAGTGAAAGGAGTCAAGTTGTAATCTTGGAAAACCCTTTAAACAGACAGTTTCCTTTCAAGTACAGTGCCAGGATCCCAGCTCATAGACAAGGCACTGTAGCCATAGGTTAATTGTGCCGTACAGTGCAAGTCTCTGCAGGCTTTATTGTGTAACTATATGCACAAATACAACACATAAGGTCACATTGCACTCACTTTGTCGACACCCATCTTCTTGAAACCGGCTTGTAGCACTTTGTAGTTCTGGATGTACTCATGTTCAAGTTTGGCTTGAAATTTTACTTTCTTTAATGTGACTGATCCGGGAAACAACATGTCCATAAACTGACAGTATACGCTACCTGCCAAGAGAAAGCATGACATTCATTATTAGCTGTAAAATAGCAAGTCACACACACTTCTCTAAGACAATGAACCAGGACGTCTCACATGATCAAGTATTATGTAATATACTTTAGAAGGAGTAACAAGTACTGGTACTTCCTCTTGCTAGAGGCCTCCCTTAGGCCGAATTCACACGCCAGAATTTCCGCACTGGATTCTGCATGAATTTATAGCCAATACATTTTAATGGGATTCTGCTGTCCCATTCAAACATCAGAATTTCTGCTGCAGGAATTCCATTGTAGTGAATGGGCTATAAATTCATGCAGAATTCAGCGCAGAGATTCGGCAGTGTGAATTCGGCTTTACTGTGTTACTTACAGAAACAAAACAGTGGCACTCGCTGATAAGACAGGAGACCCCATAGCAATAAAAAGACAGGTACAGGATTTATTTAACAGGACAACAGGTTCAATTTAAAAAAGAGATTTTAAGAGAAAACCAAACTGATTGTGTATTAAAGGAGAACTCCGGAATATAAAAAAAAAAAACTGTCCCCCATACTGCCGGCAGTAAAAAAAATAAATAAAGATATACATACCTTCCTTCGCTCCCCCGGGGCCTCCGGTAACTGGTCTCCGCCGTGATCCTCTTCCTGGTTGCCGGCGAATCATACTGCTCACCGGCCGATATGTTATAGATTAATGTATGCAGAATAACTTTCTAATAGCATGATATTTAAAAATCTACTTCTTTCTATACAATTTTTCACTTTGAAAAAATTACCACTATGGGTCTCCCTACCAGTGTTTTTTTTTTTTTTTTTTTTTTTTTTTTTTTATATAGATTTCAGACTCATGCAGGAGTCCTAAATCTCAGACTGCAGCCAGAACAAAGACAAACTCACCACTGCTCACTGCTAGGGAGCAGTGCTGAGCTTGTCTGTGTCCCGGCTGCAGAAGTAGATTAGTGAATAGCACAAGGGGGAGAGGAGGAAGGTATGTACAACTTTATTTTTTTTTACTGCCGGCAGTACTGCCGACAATTTTTATATTCTGGAGTTCTCCTTTAAAGCCACAATCCTAGATGGAGAGACAACTAGACTGCAGGGCTATTCACCTCAATTATTAAACATGTCTCCCAGAACCTATAAGACAGCGGGCACCTTGTTTTTACCTGGTAGCCAAATGGCTAAGGCTCAAATATACCAAGTCTTCACACATCTTCCTTTATTTTTCCAGAATAAGGCATTGCTTGTAAACAGCTGAGGTCCAGGTTACAAGACTGGCTGTCATAGGCAGCAAGAAGCAAAAAAAAAAAAAAAAAAAAAAGCCTCCATTTACAGCCACACATCTCTATTCAGGATATAAAGCAGTCCTTTGACCACCAAGACTAGCATGAACAGGCAATGAGGTCTGAGGTAGCTCATTTTCTTGTTGCAGGGACATTCATGAGGTAACCCATAGGGCTACAAGTTAGGGATTGTCCAGCTCCTGTATAACACACAGGGCCGCAGCCGCACAGTATGGAGCACAAGACCCAGGAGATCCCGTAGAACAGTGGTCTTTAAACTGTGGCCCTCCAGATGTTGCAAAACTACAATTCCCAGCATGCCCGGACAGCCAACGGCTGTCCGGGCATGCTGGGAGTTGTAGTTTTGCAACATCTGGAGGGCCACAGTTTAAAGACCGCTGACGTAGAATAAAGGCAGCTTTTGATGTGAAAGCTTCTCTACAAGGTTGTTTTTCCAAAGAGGGCGAGGGCTAGTTATTCTAAAGTTGTCCAGATATTTAGTGCCGTTTGCTGTACAGTGCCCCAAGTTGCAGCCCCCGTACAGGTGACAGAATTGCATTTGTAGGTTCGCCTGCAGATCAGACATGGTCACTCACATAGGGATGAGCTGTGCAGCCTCCTCCATGATGGGTTACCAGACAAGTTCTCTACCTATACTGGCATGCACTAGTGGGTGTTTTAGGGTGGGTGTGTGTTTGCAATAGGGAACCTGATACTTCCTCAAGTGCCATAGAAGCAGCAATAAATCCTACTGTAATGCACAGTAAACCAAAAACCCTGCAAGATGAGATGATTCTATCCTAAACACTCATACAAATGTATCACCTATTTCTGGGAACGGTTGCACAACAAGGATATTAGACGCTGAGTCTTAAAGACAAGCCAGCACTATAGCAACAAAGCAGTTAACTCATTCACACACATAAGGGTCCCTGAGGGTAGACACTGACTGCGGTTACTGAGCAACAGCACAGAGGCCAAAACAGGAGGCTGCAACCAAGCTGCACTTAAAGGGGTACGCCACTGGAATTTTATTTTATTTTTTAAATCAACTGGTGCCAGAAAGTTACAGATTTGTAAATGACTTCTATTAAAAAAAAATCTCAATCCTTCAAGTACTTATCTGCTGTATAATCCACAAGAAGTTTTTTTTCTTTTTAAAATTCCCTCTCTGTCTGACCACAGTGCTCTCTGCTGTCACCTCTGTTAATTTTAGGAACTGTCCTGAGTAGGAGCAAATCCCCATAGCAATCCTATACTGCTCTGGACAGTTTAAAATTGACAGAGGTGTCAGCAGGGAACAATGGTCGGGCAGAAAGGAAAATTTAAAAAGAAAATAAACTTCCTGTGGATCATAACAGCAGCTGATAAGTACTGGAAGGATTAGGATTTTTTTAATAGAAGTAATATACAGATCTGTTTAACTTTCTGGCACCAGTTGATTAGAAAAAAAAAAAATAAAAAAAATAATAAATAAATAATAAAGTTTTCCAGTGGAGTACCCCTTTAACCAAAGGCAGACTAACTTTCCTGTGGCCTAGTTATCAGTATGAACTAGGCACCAGCCACACATTTCTATGGACATGCTGGTTTACAAGCTCCCGGCAAGTGCCATGCCCAGATCTGCAGAATCCCACCCAAAAACGTAGAAAGGCAAAGTCGATCATGACACAGTCCTAACTGAAACGTGCAGAGTAAGGCTAGGTTCACACTAGGGAATTTCCGCCTGCAATTCTGCTTTGAAATTGCAGGCAGAAATTCCTTTTGCTAAAATGTATAGTGTAGTGAATGGGTTTCCGTTCACAAATTCACACTTCGGAGTTTGTGAAGCAGCATTTGTGAACGGAAAATCCACTTGAAAAAATAAGGGGAACACTCAAAAACCACCACAATGTAACTCCAAGTCAATGACATTTCTGTGAAATCACACTGTCCACTCAGGAAGCAACACTGATTGACAATTTCACATGCTGTTGTGCAAATGGAACAGACAACAGGTGGAAATTATAGGCAATTAGCAAGACACCCCCAATAAAGGAGTAGTTCTGCAGGTGGTGACAACAGACCACTTCTCAGTTCCTATGCTTCTTGGCTGATGTTTTGGTCACTTTTGAATGCTGGCGGTGCTTTCACTCTAGTGGTAGAATGAGATGGAGTCTACAACCCACAGAAGTGGCTCAGGTAGTGCAGCTCATCCAGGATGGCCCATCAATGGGAGCTGTGGCAAGAAGGTTTGCTGTGTCTGTCAGCGTAGTGTCCAGAGCATGGAGGCGTTACCAGGAGACAGGCCAGTACATCAGGAGACATGGAGGCCGTAGAAGGGCAACAACCCAGCAGCAGGACCCCTACTTCCGCCTTTGTGCAAGGAGGAGCACTGCCAGAGCCCTGCAAAATGACCTCCAGCAGGCCACAAATGTACATGTGTCAGAACTGACTCCATGAGGGCCCAACGTCCACAGGTGGGGGTTGTGCTTACAGCACAACACATTGCAGGACGTTTGGCATTTGCCAAAGAAAACCAAGATTGGCAAATTCGTCACTGGCACACTGTGCTCTTCACAGATGAAAGCAGGTTCACACTGAGCACATGTGACAGACGTGAGTCTGGAGACACCGTGGAGAACTTTCTGCTGCCTGCAATATCCTCCAGCATGACCTATTTGGTGGTGGGTCAGTAATTGTGTGGGATGGCATTTCTTTGGGGAGCTGCACAGCCCTCCATGTGCTTGCCAGAGGTAGCCTGACTGCCATTAGGTACCGAGATGAGATCCTCAGACCCCTTGTGAGACCATATGCTGGTGCGGTTGGCCCTGGGTTCCTCCTAATTCAAGACAATGCTAGACCTCATGTGGCTGGAGTGTGTCAGCAGTTCCTGCAAGAAGGCATTGATGCTATGGACTGGCTCGCCCGTTCCCCAGACCTGAATCCGATTGAGCACATCTGGGACATCATGTCTCGCTACATCCACCAACGTCACGTTGCACCACGTTATATCCAAGAGTTGGCGGATGCTTTAGTCCAGGTCTGGGAGGACATCCCTCAGGAGACCATCCGCCATCTCATCAGGAGCATGCCCAGGTGTTGTAGGGAGGTCATACGGGCACGTGGAGGCCACACACACTACTGAGCATCATATTGACTTGTTTTAAGGACATTACATAAAGTTGGATCAGCCTGTAGTGTTTTTTCACTGTGATTTTGAGTGTGACTCCATATCCAGACCTCCATGGGTTGATAAATTTGATTTCCATTGATAATTTTTGTGTGATTTTGTTGTCAGCACATTCAACTATGTAAAGACGAAAGTATTTCATACGATTAGTTCATTCATTCAGATCTAGCATGTGTTATCTTAGTGTTCCCTTTATTTTTTTTGAGCAGTGTATTATGGGTAATTGATATCTTGTTACAGGGTTGCCACAGCCACGTCTTAGCCCGTGTCGCTGCTGCAACACCTAGACCTTCTGCAGTTTTACTGAAGCAAGCCTAAAATCACCGGAGAAGCCTATGGTGATCTAAGCTCATTTCACTACAGCCGTGGGGAGTTCTAATGCAGAGCTAAAGCCAAAGTGACCATAACAGTAGGGAGCTGATCATTATCTCACATTGCCTATGCAAATATTAAAGGGGAACTCCACTGGGCAGCGTTCGCAACATTTAGTTCCGAATGCTGTGTGCACGCTGCGGGGGCCGGCCACGAAGTGGCCGACCCCCGCAGCGCGCACACAGCGTTCAGAACTAAATGTTGCGAACGCTGCCTAGTGGAGTTCCCCTTTAAATGACAAGACATGGTAAGTCTCTCGATCCATACCAGCCCCCTCCATGGCCTGACAAGCCGACACACAATGCTATACGTGGGCACCTTTCCAAAGCTTCAGTACTCCCCATAGACATCAGTGAGCAAAGGTAGGTCCTTACCTGAACACAGATGCTCTATCTTGGTTAGGTTGAGCTGTAGGGACTCATTAATCCAGGCAAGCATGTCATGGCGACTTAGATTGTCACTGGTTACTGACGTGGAATAAACATTTACTGCCATTGTTCTGGAGGAAGAGAAAACAACAAAGATTGGGGAGGCAAAATATACCATGTCAGCACTCCTGCACAAACTGTAGGATTACAGATCCCTACATCCCTTACAATAAACTGCCTGACTAAAGGGGAACGCCAACCAGATTTCCTCTGCTCATTGTTCCTCCTCTTAGACCAGTTTATAAAGACCATAACAGACAGCAGGTTTTTTTTTCCCTCAATGAAAACAATTTATCCCCTATCCTCAAGGAGAATGATCTAGTTGTGGAGAGTCCCAGCAGTTGGGGGACTGAGTCTTCACTGAGAAAGGAGCGACACTAGGGATCCACCAACGCCAGCAGCGACACTAGGGATCCACCAACGCCAGCAGCGACACTAGGGATCCACCAACGCCAGCAGCGACACTAGGGATCCACCAACGCCAGCAGCGACACTAGGGATCCACCAACGCCAGCAGCGACACTAGGGATCCACCAACGCCAGCAGCGACACTAGGGATCCACCAACGCCAGCAGCGACACTAGGGATCCACCAACGCCAGCAGCGACACTAGGGATCCACCAACGCCAGCAGCGACACTAGGGATCCACCAACGCCAGCAGCGACACTAGGGATCCACCAACGCCAGCAGCGACACTAGGGATCCACCAACGCCAGCAGCGACACTAGGGATCCACCAACGCCAGCAGCGACACTAGGGATCCACCAACGCCAGCAGCGACACTAGGGATCCACCAACGCCAGCAGCGACACTAGGGATCCACCAAATGACTCCATGATATAAATGTACAACCGGGCCGGACAACTCTGCCAAGAGGAATGTAAGACCTCACTCATCACAGAGTGGTGCCCATGTATATCAAATCCTGGATGCCGAAGCAAAGTGATGCTTGTGTTCATAGGAGGCAAATTCACCACCCAAAGGCCATAACACACAAGCCTGGGGCAGGTGAAAGGTTCTGTCTATCAAGCAGGTAGAGAGAACATTCCAGCCCAGGGCACTTGAGAGTCTTGGTAACGCCTCTCTGACACTTCACGCAAGACAAAACAAGAATTTGATACACAATGGGGAAGCTTTATCAAAACCTGTCCAGAGGAAAACTTTCCCATAGCAACCAGATAACTCATTTTTCAGAAATGAAAGAAGAGATCTGATTGGTTGCTACGGCAACTCTGCACATCTCCCCCAATGAGGACTGTTACAGGTACATCTGCTATTATTGCAGATTTATAATACTGTCAGCAGCTTAGTTCATGTCCAGCTGACAGATTCCCTAAAATCTAGTGATCATGTGGCAAAGACATTCTGTGTGGTCAGCAAACAGGGAGTGAAGCCATCAGCAGATAAATGGGCACAGGATGTTTGCTGGCAGCTCTGCAGGCAGGACACAGGCCTCCACAAACAGCAGTGAGGCCCCTCTGTGTGCTGATTCATGATGGGGCCCAATGCTGTCCGGCTCCAGTGTAGGAAAACCTAATAACAGGATAATAGGGAACTGCTGCATGTGCAACATGTACCCAGATTCAGTGTAAAGGGATAAAATCAACAAAGAAGGACCTCCATTGGGGGGCGCCGCAGGGCTAAGACATGTGGTATGTGTGGGGTCACATAATGGAGCATATACAAGGTTGTGAGCTGGTAATATGGGCATATAAGAGTTGGTGTAGGGGGAAGGGTTCAGAATAGGCTATAGGGGCATTTAATGGGTGATAAATTAGGAGGGTAAAGTGATGACAGGAGAGGCATATAGTGGGTGATCGGGAAGATGTTAAGGGGTAACAGGCATAATGGGTAATATATGGTGCGGGGTTATAGAAGAATATCATGGGTGACAGGAACATAATGGGTGACGTAGAGGAGGGAGTAATGGGGGCATATAATGGGTGACGCAGTGGAGAGGTAATAGGGCCATATAATGGGTGACAGTGGAAGGGATAATAGGGGCATATAATGGGTGATGCAGGGGAGGGAAAGGGGTGATAGAGGCATATAAGGGTTATGTATGGGAGGGGTATAAGAGGCATGATGAGGAGGGTGATGGGCATTAGGGGCATATGAAGGGTGACCTATGGGGAGGAGGGGTATTAGGGGCATATGAAGGGTGACGTATGAGGAGGAGAGGTATATGAAGGGTAAGGTATGGGGAGGGGGGTATGGAGGGTGACGTATAGGGAGGGGGTATTAGGGGTATATGAAGGGTGACGTATGGGGAGGAGGGGTATTAGGGGTATATGAAGGGTGACGTATGGGGAGGAGGGGTATTAGGGGCATATGAAGGGTGACGTATGGGGAGGAGGGGTATTAGGGGTATATGAAGGGTGAGGTATGGGGAGGGGGGTATGGAGGGTTACATATAGGGAGGTGGTATTAGGGGTATATGAAGGGTAACGTATGGGGAGGGGGGTATGGAGGGTGACGTATAGGGAGGTGGTATTAGGGGTATATGAAGGGTAAGGTATGGGGAGGAGGGGTATATGAAGGGTAAGGTATGGGGAGGGGGGTATGGAGGGTGACGTATAGGGAGGGGGTATTAGGGGTATATGAAGGGTGACATATGGGGAGGAGGGGTATTAGGGGTATATGAAGGGTAACGTATGGGGAGGAGGGGTATTAGGGGTGTATGAAGGGTAACGTATGGGGAGGACATTCTCTAATTGGCCTCAACATATCCCCACACCTCGTTTGAATAGTTATTGTGTAATATGTCTGATACTTGTCTTTGTACCCCATAATTGTAAGCGCTGCGGAATCTGTAGGCGCCATATAAATAAATAAATAAAAGGGTATATGAAGGGTGACATATGGGGAGGGGGGTATTAGGGGTATATGAAGGGTGACATGGGGGGTAGGTATATTAGGGGCATATGAAGAGTGACATATGGGGGGGTAGGTATATTAGGGGCATATGAAGGGTGATGTATGGGGGGTAGGTATATTAGGGGCATATGAAGGGTGATGTATGGGGGGGTAGGTATATTAGGGGCATATGAAGGGTGATGTATGGGGGGGTAGGTATATTAGGGGCATATGAAGGGTGATGTATGGGGGGGGTAGGTATATTAGGGGCATATGAAGTGTGATGTATGGGGGTAGGTATATTAGGGGCGATGTATGGGGGTATTAGGGACATATGAAGGGTGATGTATGGTGGGGTATTAGGGGCATATGAAGGGTGACGTATCGTGGGGGTATATTAGGGGCATATGAAGGGTGGTGTATGGGGGGGTATATTAGGGGCATATGAAGGGTGACGTATCTGGGGTATTAGGGGCATATGAAGGGTGACAAATGGGGGGTATATTAGGGGCATATGAAGGGTGACGTATCTGGGGTATTAGGGGCATATGAAGGGTGACGTATCTGGGGTATTAGGGGCATATGAAGGGTGACGTATCTGGGGTATTAGGGGCATATGAAGGGTGACGTATCTGGGGTATTAGGGGCATATGAAGGGTGACGTATCTGGGGTATTAGGGGCATATGAAGGGTGACGTATCTGGGGTATTAGGGGCATATGAAGGGTGACGTATCTGGGGTATTAGGGGCATATGAAGGGTGACGTATCTGGGGTATTCGGGGCATATGAAGGGTGACGTATCTGGGGTATTCGGGGCATATGAAGGGTGACGTATCTGGGGTATTCGGGGCATATGAAGGGTGACGTATCTGGGGTATTCGGGGCATATGAAGGGTGACGTATCTGGGGTATTCGGGGCATATGAAGGGTGACGTATCTGGGGTATTCGGGGCATATGAAGGGTGACGTATCTGGGGTATTCGGGGCATATGAAGGGTGACGTATCTGGGGTATTAGGGGCATATGAAGGGTGACGTATCTGGGGTATTAGGGGCATATGAAGGGTGACGAATGGGGGGTATATTAGGGGCATATGAAGGGTGACGAATGGGGGGTATATTAGGGGCATATGAAGGGTGACGTATCTGGGGTATTAGGGGCATATGAAGGGCGATGTACGGGGGCAATGTGTGGTGGTGTCGCATCTCCTGAGACATTACAGGGAGAGAGTCGTGAGGCGCCGGAGACCTCAGCCATGATCGCAGGAAGAACATGAGAAGGATGTGACTGCTCAGATCACTGGGTGATCCGACAGGGAACATACCTCCGCCCGCCGCCCCGTTCACACCCCGCGCTCTCCCGCCGCTGCCGTTACCTTTTTCTGTGTCGTTCAAACCGGCCTCACCCGTACTGATGTCACACGCCTGTAGAAAAACGTGCCGTGCGGAGTGACGTTACCTCATGAATAATTTATACGTCGGGAAGTTGCTAAGTGACGCTTTGTCCGGAGGCGAAGCAAAACCACACCTAGGCGTCACGTGACAAGGGCGGAGAAAAGCGAACGCAACGCTCCAAACGTCATTTTCCGGTCCTGGCCACAGGAGCCATTTTCCTGAAGAATCTCTGCATAATATAACGCCGTCCGTCTGCAGGAACATGGCGGTGCTCGAACACAGCGCTGAAGGACATGGAGACGTATTGTGACTGCTAGGTGGATGGGCGTCTCTCTCTCCATTGGCGAAACGTGCCGGGCTCTATGTGACGGTTTACAGCCAGATTCCGGAGGACACTACCGCATTGTAGGGGCTGGTGGGCGTGGCCATGCGTACTGCAGAATAACGCCCCCCTCCTGTGTCATACTGCGGAGCTGAGCTAACTGGAGACGCCACTGGGGGCAGTGTATCGAGGGCGGGTCCCTGTGGGAGAAGCCGCGAGTACTACTATCGCATTGTGTGTGCATATGGTTATCACCACGGAGCAGTATTACTTCACACAGTTGTGTATCACTTCATGAGGTGTAATAATACACTAAATTCACTTATGAGAAAAAGTGCACGATTATTGGGTTCTATGGTTTATGATTCATAATATAATTAAAAAAAAACTGTTCTTCTTGCCTTTAGAAGCACTTAAAATTAGGTTAATACAACCTCAGATGAACAACAATACCCAGCAGATTTAACTGTGCAATTAGTTGTTTAAAATGAAATAGCGGTGTGTAAAAAAAATGGGTGCGTTCCCACCTGGCGTATATGCAGTGTATTTCACGCTGCGCAAAATTTATGTCAGCAGCAGGAAATACGCTGCATGTTCCTTGCTCACTATACACACAGGGCTTTCCCGCATTAGCCCTATGTGTGTAGTGAGTCTTGGAGGCGGGGCCGTGCGCCGGCATGGCTCCGCCTCCAAAAGAAACCACTGGCAGTTTTTAGATTTCTGCTAATGCAGTTTTTGAGCCAAAGTCAGAAGTGGATCCATAAGGGCGGAGAAGTGTAAGTCCTTCCTTTATATTTCCTATTCCTTATTAGGGTATGTTCACACTAGGGATTTGTAGCTGAATCTCCGCTCGCGGAATTTAGCGAGCGCAGATTCAGCCTGGCAGTCGGCGGTTGGACCGCGCGGCACTGCGCCATCACCATTGACGGCTATGCAGGGCTCGTGGACTTCCGCACAAAGAATGAACATTTTCTTTCTTTGCGTGGAACAATTTCAGCAGCGGAATTATCCGCCGCTGAAATTCCAATGTGTGAACCCATTCACACAGATGCTAATGTTCACTGTGCAGAATTTCATTTGCGGAATTCCGCAGTGTGAACATACCCTAAATACACTTCTGGCTTTGGCTCAAAAACTGCAGTGGCAGTATTCCAAAAACTGCCAGAGGAAAAAAAAAGTGGAAACTTAGCCTTAGGCTAGGTCTCCACTTGTTTTAGTTTTTTTTACACTTAAAAAAATGCCAGCAAAAACGCCAGAAAAACTGCCACAAGTTTTTTCCTACGTTTTGGCAGCTTTTCTGGCGTTTCTGCCTTTGGCAAAGTTTCCACTTGTTTTTTTTTTTTTTGGCAGTTTTTAGATTTCTGCCACTGCAGTTTTTGAGCCAAAGCCAGAAGTGTATTCAAAAGGAATAGGATATATAAAGGAAGGACTTATACTTCTCCTCCCTTATGGATCCACTTCTGACTTTGGGTCAAAAACTGCAGTGGCAGAAATCTAAAAACTGCCAAAAAAAAAAAAACAAGTGGAAACTTTGCCAAAGGCAGAAACGCCAGAAAAGCTGCCAAAACGTAGGAAAAAAACTTGTGGCACACTCTGTTCCATGCTGGGAGCTGTAGTACCTGCATTAATAGACAGATTGCAGCAAGTGTACCTTCTGACACCCGCTGTGATCCTCCTGTATAATGTATAGATGCACTGGCCGGTCTTCTATGGTCCCCTGCACTGCCGTATATATACACATATTCATATTTCCCGCAGGGAGCTGTGATTGGCTGGAACCATCTGGCCAATCACAGCTCTCTGCGGGAAATATGAATATGTGTATATATATATGTCAGTGCAGGGGACCATAGAAGAGCGGCCGCTGCATCTATACATTATACAGGAGGATCGCAACAGAACCCGGGCAATCTGTCAATTAGTATAGGTACTACTACTCCCATAACGGAAGTGTGTTCCATTATGGGAGTAGTAATACTACCTAAAAAATGTAAAAAAAAATGTAAAAAACACACACACACTACATTTTTATTATTGTCGGCTACATTTTTAGTGCCCTGCCCGCCCACATAAATTAATCCCTGTTTAAAAATTAATAAAAATTTAGTTATAAAAAAGATACATTTTGTTAAATACAATTTTTTCCTTCACTACTGCATGTTTTTTATAATTTTTTTTAATGGTACCCTATGAAATTTTATTACAAAAAGGTATCTCCATCACTTTTTTGGATCCCTATAGTCAAAAAAAGAATAAAAAACGCCAGCAAAAACGCCAAAGTTAAAACCCACATGGCGTTTTTCTTGGCGTTTTTTTCACTCCCATAGACTTCTATGGGAGGAAAACGCCAAGAGTTTCCTTAAAAAATGCCAAAGTCTCAACAAGAGTTCATTTTTGAAAAACTATGCAGGAGCCAAAAATAGCTGAAAAACGCCAAAAGGATTAAAAAAAAAAAACGCCAAACTGAAAAACGCCAAGGGGATATGGCATTTTGCAGTTTCCTATTGACTTGCAGCTAACATCTGGCCGCAGAATGGGCATTTTTCATGCGGCAGAATGGGTGTTTTTATTGGTGCTTTTGCCAAAAAGAAAACAAGTGGAAACCTAGCCTTACTACTTCTGTGGGAATTAAGAGAGTAAATAGCAACCATGATCAAATTTCCTTGAATAATTGAACCTTAGCCAACATGCCCCCTCTCTAAGGCCGGGTCCAAACTGGGTTAGGGCTTCTGTCAGATGTATCCATCTGCATCCTGCGGGATGGGAGGCTGACGTATGGGGGCTGTAGATGCCATTCATTTTAGTGGTCAATTCACCTATGACTCAGTTCAGGACTTATGTGCTACTTTAAGCGGACTGGACAGCTTTGCTTTGAATATTGAGGAGGCAGCAGAGCTCAGCGAGCCGGCTTCCCACCTCCATTGGACACAGCACTGCAATAGATGAGAAAACTGGCATAACTCTGCAACTACTTCATGGAGAACTGGGCCGACTTCTTTGTCAGATACCGGCTCTACCATAGGGACGGGCTGCACCTCAATGGGGAAGGTGCAGCTGTGCTTGGGGAGAAGATGGCTAGAAGGGTGGAGGACTAGGGGGGAGGGAACCTACAACATAGAGGGGGAAGATAGTGTAGATAGAGAGAGGGGACTTAGAAAGGTAATACAATACAGGAATTTAGGTGCACTACTGTGGACCACAGTAGTGCACCTAAATTCCTGTATTGTATTATTCTAATTGTTACACATCCACACTGTTTATCTGGTGTAGGATGCCATTGTGGCACTTCTGGTCTGTTGCGGGCATCCCCTATTGTATGCATTTTTATGCTGTGGATCACCCTTAGCAACAGACCACAAGGGCAGGATCTGCTCCCCCAACATATATGCACAACCGCATTTGGGGTTGAGCACCTCCTGCCTGCCAGTTGAGACCACCTCTTTTTTGTTGTTTAGGACTTACAGTCATGGCCGTAAATGTTGGCCCCCCTGACATTTTTCAAGAAAATGAAGTATTTCTCACAGAAAAGGATTGCAGTAACACATGTTTTGCTATACACATGTTTGTTCCCTTTATGTGTATTGGAAGTAAACCAAAAGAGGGAGGAAAAAGAGCAAATTGGACATAATGTCACACCAAACTCCAAAAGCGGTCTGGACAAAATTATTGGCACCCTTAACTTAATATTTGGTTGTACACCCTTTGGAAAAAATTACTGAAATCAGTCGCTTCCTATAACCATCAATAAGCTTCTTTTGCAAACTGCTCCAGGTCTCTCTTTTTGGAAGGCGCCTTTTCCCAACAGCAATTTTTGGATCTCTCCACAGGTGTTCAATGGGATTTAGATCTGGACTCATTGCTGCCACTTCAGAACTCTCCAGTACTTTGTTGCCATCCATTTCTGGGTGCTTATTGACGTATGTTTGGGTTCATTGTCCTGCTGGAACACCCAAGATCTTGGACGCAAACCCAGCTTTCTGACACTGGGCTGTACATTGCGACCCAAAATCCATTGGTAAGCCTCAGATTTCATGATGCCTTGCACACATTCAAGGCACCCAGTGCCAGAGGCAGCAAAACAACCCCAAAACATAATTGAACCTCCACCATATTTCACTGTAGGTATTGTGTTCTTTTCTTTGTAGGCCTCATTCCATTTTCGGTAAACAGTAGAATGATGTGCTTTACCAAATAGCTCTATCTTGGTCTCATCTGTCCACAAGATGTTTTCCCAGAAGAATTTTGGCTTACTCAAGTTCATTTTGGCAAAATGTAGTCTTGCTTTTTTATGTCTCTGTGTCAGCAGTGGGGTCCTCCTGGGTCTCCTGCCATAGCATTTAATTTAATTTAAAATGCCGACGGATAGTTTGTGCTCTCTGAGCCTGCAGGACAGCTTGAATATCTTTGGAACTTGTTTGGGGCTGCTTATCCACCATCCGGACTATCCTGCGTTGACACCTTTAATCGATTTTTCTCTTCCGTCCACGCCGAGGGAGATTAGCTACAGTGCCATGGGTTGCAAACTTCTTGATAATGTTGCGCACTGTGGACAAAGGAAAATCTAGATGACCAATAAAACAGAGGAACTGGAGTGGTTGATGTCTGAGGAAAATTATGACATAGTTGGTATAACAGAGACTTGGTTGGACGTTGCTGTGACTGGGCGGTCAACATACAGAGTTATAGTCTATTCAGGAAGGATCGGACAAAACGGAAAGGGGGAGGAGTTTGTCTTTATGTAAAGTCCAGTCTGAAGGCCGCACTGTGGGAGGATATACGGGAGGGAAACGATAATGTGGAGTCACTATGGGTAGAAATATATGGAGATTAAAAAAAAAAATGATAGGGGTTTGCTATAAGCCACCAAACATAATGGAAGAGGCAGAAGATCAATTACTGAGGCAAATAACAAGGCAGCAAATCAGGATGAGGTGATAATAATGGGGGACTTTAACTATCCTAATATAAACTGGGAGACTGAGACCTGTGAATCTCATAAAGGAAACAGGTTTCTGACTATAGCTAAAGGCAATTATCTGTCCCAAATGGTGCAGGGCCCGACCAGAGGGGGCACCCTGCTAGACGTAATATTAACCAACAGACCTGACAGAGTAACTAATGTGCAAGTAGAAGGACACCTAGGAAATCGTGATCATAATATAATACATTATAACTTGTTTTGCAATAAGGGAATCTCTTGAGGGGCCACAAAAACAATGAACTTTAGGAAGGCAAAGTTTGACCAACTCAGAGAAGCCCTTAACAATATAAAATGGGATAATGTCCTAAAATAAGAATACTGACACTAAATGGGAGACTTTTAAAAATATCTTAACTCCTTAATGACAAAAGACGTATATTTACGTCCTGCGCTGGCTCCCGCGATAAGCCACGGGGTCACGCGGTGACCCCGCATCATATCGCGGTGGTCCCAGCGGCCATCAATGGCCGGGACCCACGGCTAATACAGGACATCACCGATCGCGGAGATGCCCTGTATTAACCCTTCAGACACGGCGATCAAAGCTGACTGCCGCATCAGAAGCGAAAGTGAGACTATCCTGGCTGCTCAGTCGGGCTGTTCGGTAACGCCATGGTGAAATCGCGGCGTCCCAAACAGCTTACAGGACACCGGGAGGGACCCTACCTGCCTCCTCGGTGTCCGATCGGCGAATGACTGCTCCGTGCCTGAGATCCAGGCAGGAGCAGTGAAGCGACGATAACACTGATCACAGGCATGTTAATACATGCCTGTGATCTGTGTAAAAGATCAGTGTATGTAATGTTATAGGCCCCTATGGGAGCTATAACATTGCAAAAAAAAAGTTTAAAAAAAGTGTTAATAAAGATCATTCAACCCCTTCCCTAATAAAAGTTTGAATCACCCCCTTTTCCCATAAAAAAAATAAAAAAAATAAAACAGTCTAAAGCTGGGTTCACACCACGTTTTGTTAAATACGGTTCCCGTATACAGCTGGGAGGAGGGGGGCGGGGCTTAATCGCGGCACCCGCACTCAGCCGTATTCGGGAACCGTATTTAATGCATGTCTATGAGCCGACGGGAGTGAACCGCGGTCGACCACGTTTTTGCCTGCGTTCGGGAAACCGCATACGGCCGAAAACGAAGCCGACCGGAGGCTGTGGTTCAATCCGGTCGGCTCATAGACATACATTAAATACGGTTCCCGAATACGGCTGAGTGCGGGCGCTGCGATTAAGCCCCGCCCCCTCCTCCCAGCCGTATACGGGAACCGTATTTAACAAAACGTGGTGTGAACCCAGCCTAAATAAAAATAAACATATGTGGTATCACCGCGTGCGTAAATGTCCGAACTATAAAAATATATTGTTAATTAAACCGCATGGTCAATGGTGTACACGTAAAAAAAAATTCAAAGTCCAAAAAAGCGTATTTTTGGTCACTTTTTATACCTTTAAAAAGTGATCAAAAAGTGTGATCAAAACAAAAATGGTACCGATAAAAACTTCAGATCACGGCGCAAAAAATGAGCCCTCAATATTGGAAGGGGATAGAACAGAATTTGATGCCCCACTAACTTTAACCCCTTAAGGACTGAGCCCTTTTTCACCTTAAGGACTGAGCCCTTTTTTGCAATTCTGACCACTGTCACTTTAAACATTAATAACTCTGGAATGCTTTTAGTTATCAATCTGATTCCGAGATTGTTTTTTCGTGACATATTCTACTTTAACATAGTGGTAAAATTTAGTGGTAACTTGCATCCTTTCTTGGTGAAAAATCCCAAAATTTGATGAAAAAAATGAAAATTTTGCATTTTTCTAACTTTGAAGCTCTCTGCTTGTAAGGAAAATGGATATTCAAAATATATATTTTTTTGGATCACATATACAATATGTCTACTTTATGTTTGCATCATAAAATTGACGTGTTTTTACTTTTGGAAGACACCAGAGGGCTTCAAAGTTCAGCAGCAATTTTCAAATTTTTCACAAAATTTTCAAATTCGATATTTTTCAGGGACCAGTTCAGGTTTGAAGTGGATTTGAAGGGTCTTCATATTAGAAATACCCCATAAATGACCCTATTATAAAAACTGCACCCCCAAAGTATTCAAAATGACATTCAGTAAGTGTTTTAACCCTTTAGGTGTTTCACAGGAATAGCAGCAAAGTGAAGGAGAAAATTCAAAATCTTCATTTTTTACACTCACATGTTCTTGTAGACCCAATTTCTGAATTTTTGCAAGGGGTAAAAGGAGAAAATGTATACTTATATTTGTAGCCCAATTTCTTTCGAGTAAGCACATACCTCATATGTCTATGTTAATTGTTCGGCGGGCGCAGTAGAGGGCTCAGAAGGGAAGGAGCGACAAGGGGATTTTGGAGAGTACGTTTTTCTGAAATGGTTTTGGGGGGGCATGTCACCTTTAGGAAGCCCCTAGGGTGTCAAAACAGCAAAAAAAAACACATGGCATACCATTTTGGAAACTAGACCCCTTGGGGAATGTAACAAGGGGTAAAGTGAACCTTAGGGTTTCACGACTTTTGCATACGTAAAAAAATATATATATTTTTTACCTAAAATGCTTGGTTTCTCAAAAATTTTACATTTTTACAAAGGGTTAAAGCAGAAAATACCCCCCAAAATTTAAAGCCCAATTTCTCCCGATTCAGAAAACACCCCATATGGGGGTGAAAAGTGCTCTACTGGCGCACTACAGGTCTCAGAAGAGAAGGAGTCACATTTGGCTTTTTGCAAGCAAATTTTGCTCTGGGGGCATGCCGCATTTAGGAAGCCCCTATGGTGCCAGGACAGCAAAAAAAAAACACATAGCATATCATTTTGGAAACTAGACCCCTTGGGGAACGTAACAAGGCGTAAAGTGAACCTTAATACCCCACAGGGGTTTCACGACTTTTGCATATGTAAAAAAATATATATTTTTTTTTATCTAAAATGCTTGGTTTCTCAAAAAATTTACATTTTTACAAAGGGTTAAAGCAGAAAATACCCCCCAAAATTTGAAGCCCAATTTCTCCCGATTCAGAAAACACCCCATATGGGGGTGAAAAGTGCTCTGCTGGCGCACTACAGGTCTCAGAAGAGAAGGAGTCACATTTGGCTTTTTGGAAGCAAATTTTGCTCTGGGGGCATGCCGCATTTAGGAAGCCCCTGTGGTGCCAGGACAGCAAAAAAAAAACCACATGGCATACCATTTTGGAAACTAGACCCCTTTGGGAATGTAACAAGGGGTAAAGTGAACCTTAATACCCCACAGTGGTTTCACGACTTTTGCATATGTAAAAAAAAATGTATATTTTTTTTACCTAAAATGCTTGGTTTCTCAAAAATTTTACATTTTTACAAAGAGTTAAAGCAGAAAATACCCCCCAAAATTTGAAGCCCAATTTCTCCCGATTCAGAAAACACCCCATATGGGGGTGAAAAGTGCTCTGCTGGCACACTACAGGTCTCAGAAGAGAAGGAGTCACTGTCACGATGCCGGCTGGCAGGTAGTGGATCCTCTGTGCCAGAGAGGGATGGCGAGGACCGCGCTAGTGGACCGGTTCTAAGCCACTACAGGTTTTCACCAGAGCCCGCCGCAAAGCGGGATGGTCTTGCTGCGGCGGTAGTGACCAGGTCGTATCCACTAGCAACGGCTCACCTCTCTGACTGCTGAAGATAGGCGAGGTACAAGGGAGTAGGCAGAAGCAAGGTCGGACGTAGCAGAAGGTCGGGGGCAGGCGGCAAGGATCGTAGTCAGGGGCAACGGCAGGAGGTCAGGAACACGGGCTAGGAACAAACAAGGGAACGCTTTCACTAGGCACAAGTGCAACAAGATCCGGCAAGGGAGTGCAGGGGAAGTGAGGTGATATAGGGAAGTGCACAGGTGGAAACTAATTAAGCTAATTGGAAGATTGGGCCAGGCACCATCATAGGTGCACTGGCCCTTTAAATCGCAGAGACCCGGCGCGCGCGCGCCCTAGGGAGCGGGGCCGCGCGCGCCGGGACAGGACCGACGGAGAGCGAGTCAGGTACGGGGACCGGGGTGCGCATCGCGAGCGGGCGCCACCCGCATCGCGAATCGCATCCCGGCTGGAGGCGGGACCGCAGCACACCCGGTCAGTGGATCTGACCGGGGCGCTGCAGCAACGAGGATGAGGCGAGCGCTCCGGGGAGGAACGGGGACCCGGAGCGCTCGGCGTAACAGTACCCCCCCCCCTTGGGTCTCCCCCTCTTCTTGGGGCCAAAGAACCTGAGGAAAAAAAAGTCAATTTTTCCGTGATGAGGTCCGATGCACATTAGGAGGGGTTCTGTGCGGAAACGCATGAGACAGTCCAATCTTTCATTGTTAATACAATAGATGTAGAGGGGTCTGGCGAGACTGGTCACAGGGACGTAGAACCTGTTGATAAGAGAGGCCAAAAAAAATTTTCCTGCAGATCCGGAATCCAAGAAGACCATAGTAGAGAAGGAGAAGGCAGATATCCGCACAGGCACAGTAAGGCGTGGAGAAGCAGAGTTGACATCAAGAACTGTGTCACCTTTGTGCGGAGTCAGCGTACGTCTTTCCAGGCGGGGAGGACGGATAGGACAATCCTTCAGGAAGTGTTCGGTACCGGCATA
The DNA here is from genome assembly GCF_029499605.1 of Hyla sarda. Lineage (NCBI taxonomy): Eukaryota > Metazoa > Chordata > Amphibia > Anura > Hylidae > Hyla > Hyla sarda. Next base: position 69,166,377 of record NC_079200.1, read on the forward strand.
GTACAGGCAAAGATTCTCCATGCGGCGTCGTGTCCTCTCTTGAGGTGTCAAGCGAGACCGGTCAACTTGCATAGCCTCCGCGGCGGGAAGCACAGGAACGGATTGCAGAGGACCAGAGGAGAGAGGAGCCGGGGAGAAAAAACGCCTCGTGCGAACAAAGTCCATATCCAGGCGGAGCTCCAGACGCCATCCGGAAGAACGCATGTCAATGCGAGTGGCAAGATGAATGAGTTCATGCAGGTTAGCAGGAGTTTCTCGTGCGGCCAGAACATCTTTAATGTTGCTGGATAGGCCTTTTTTAAAGGTCGCGCAGAGAATCTCACTATTCCAGGACAACTCGGAAGCAAGAGCACGGAACTGAATGGCGTACTCGCCAACGGAAGAAACACCCTGGACCAGGTTCAGCAGGGCAGTCTTGGCAGAAGAGGCTCGGGCAGGCTCCTCGAAGAAATCACGGACCTCAGCGAAGTAGGACTGGACTGTGGCTGTGGCAGGATCATTGCGGACCCCATCAAATTTGTCCGGCAGGGACAAGCAGGGGTTAGGAGCGGCCGGTTGCTGCGGAGGAGTTGCAGGAGCCGGCGGAGGAGATGGTTGTTGCAGCTGTAGCTGTGACTGAATTTGCTGTATCTGTGACTGAAGATGCAGTGTCACGGAGGTCAAGTATGCCAGCTGTTGATTTCGTTGGGCGATCTTTAGGGCTTGCTGGGCGACCAGTGTAGGGAGGATCGGTGACAACTGGCAGAGGAACTTCAGCGGGATCCATGGCCGGATCTACTGTCACGATGCCGGCTGGCAGGTAGTGGATCCTCTGTGCCAGAGAGGGATGGCGAGGACCGCGCTAGTGGACCGGTTCTAAGCCACTACAGGTTTTCACCAGAGCCCGCCGCAAAGCGGGATGGTCTTGCTGCGGCGGTAGTGACCAGGTCGTATCCACTAGCAACGGCTCACCTCTCTGACTGCTGAAGATAGGCGAGGTACAAGGGAGTAGGCAGAAGCAAGGTCGGACGTAGCAGAAGGTCGGGGGCAGGCGGCAAGGATCGTAGTCAGGGGCAACGGCAGGAGGTCAGGAACACGGGCTAGGAACAAACAAGGGAACGCTTTCACTAGGCACAAGTGCAACAAGATCCGGCAAGGGAGTGCAGGGGAAGTGAGGTGATATAGGGAAGTGCACAGGTGGAAACTAATTAAGCTAATTGGAAGATTGGGCCAGGCACCATCATAGGTGCACTGGCCCTTTAAATCGCAGAGACCCGGCGCGCGCGCGCCCTAGGGAGCGGGGCCGCGCGCGCCGGGACAGGACCGACGGAGAGCGAGTCAGGTACGGGGACCGGGGTGCGCATCGCGAGCGGGCGCCACCCGCATCGCGAATCGCATCCCGGCTGGAGGCGGGACCGCAGCGCACCCGGTCAGTGGATCTGACCGGGGCGCTGCAGCAACGAGGATGAGGCGAGCGCTCCGGGGAGGAACGGGGACCCGGAGCGCTCGGCGTAACAGTCACATTTGGCTTTTTGGAAGCAAATTTTGCTCTGGGGGCATGCCGCATTAAGGAAGCCCCTGTGGTGCCAGGACAGCAAAAAAAAAAACACATGGCATACCATTTTGGAAACTAGACCCCTTGGGGAATGTAACAAGGGGTAAAGTGAACCTTAATACCCCACAGGGGTTTCACGACTTTTGCATATGTAAAAATGTTTTATATTTTTTACCTAAAATGCTTGGTTTCTCAAAAATTTTACATTTTTACAAAGGGTTAAAGCAGAAAATACCCCCCCAAAATTTGAAGCCCAATTTCTCCCGATTCAGAAAACACCCCATATGGGGGTGAAAAGCATTTAGGAAGCCCCTATGGTGCCAGGACAGCAAAAAAAAAACACATGGCATACCATTTTGGAAACTAGACCCCTCGAGGAATGTAACAGTGTTACAGTGAGTACTTACACCTCACAGGTTTTTTGAACAGTGGGCCATAAAAGTGAAAAATTTGATTTTTTTTGCACTATATTGATAGCGTTACCCCAAATGTTTCATTTTCACATTGGGTAATAGGGCAAAAGGCCCCCAAAATTTGAAGAACAATTTTGTCTGAGAAAAAAAAATACCCCATATGTGGATGTAAATTGCTCCGTGGACGCACTACAATGCTCAGAATGGAAGGAGTGAAAATTTTGTAGAAATTGAAGTCGGGGGTCTTGTGCATTTATAAAGCACCCAACATAAAAAAAAAACACATGTGACACCATTTTAGAAACTACACCCCTCAATGAACATAACAAGGGGTACAGCGGGAAATAACACCTCACAGGTTTTTTTGAAAAGTGGGCCATAAATTGAAAAATTTGATTTTTTTTATAGTAAAATGCTTGGGTTACCAAATTTTTTACATTTTCACAAGGGGTAATATGAGGAATTGGGTTACAAATTTTGGAGGGCTTTTCCCCCTGACTATAAAAATACATTCACATATGGGGTAACGTGCTGGACGGGCGCACAACAAGGCTCAGAAATCATAGAGGTCACTTTGTATTTGTGACCTTTGGCATATCAGTAGCTGACGGTTACATACATTCCGAGGAAAATACAAAAATGAAACACCCACATGTGACACCATTACAGAAAGTACCCACCCTGGGGAATGGGTGTTTCCTAAATTTATTTTCCAGGAATGGCTGAAGGGTAGCTTTTGAAAATTGCAATTTTCAACCTATAATCTGCTTCATTTTTCTGGGAACAACTAACATGTGACTCCGAATTGTCGCCTGGAAATACGACAGAGCTCAGCGAGAACTCTTCACATTTGAGGCGGATGTTTGTTACGGACCTAAAAGTTACATACATTCAGAGGAAAATACAAGAAAGGAACACCCACATGTGAGAATACTACAAACAGTACACCCCCTAGGGAAGGTGTATAGGGTGAAGTGGAGATTTGGAACAGACGGGTGTTCCCTTCATTTATTTTCCAGGAATGGATGAAGAGTACTATGGGGGGAAGAAAATTGCAATTTTAGAACTGATATGCCAATTATTTTCCCAGAATGTTGACCCAGAGTATAGCCAAAAGTGAAAAGGATGCCCGCCCCAAACCCTATACTCTGAATCATCATTCTGGGAAGGGGATGTGTGGGGCCGTCCCTATTCTGTTACCTCAAATGCGCAACCTGCTCAGGTGGGGAGAGAGAGCGTTGCGCATTTGAGGCAACTGCAAACCTCCAATGCTGTTGACTCTGTGTCCCATGACCCATTTTTTAGGGGGAAGAAATAAAAAAGATATTGGGGGTATTAGGGAAAAAGGTGTTTTTTGTCATTTTTTTGGGGGGGGGGGGGGGGGTTGGTATAAAATTTGGAAGACAATGTACTCTGGACTGGTACATTGGAGTCGAATTTTGGGGAATGAAAATTAGGGCAAAGGATGGAAAATTTAGTACTCCATGGAAGTGTGATACTCCCTGAAGCAGCCTATGCAGAGGCCCGGATGATCGGGGCAAGTGTCGCATTGAGTGGTGGTGTCCTTCCGAATCCCCCTCTTGCGACACACTCTGCATTTCTTCTGAGATCGTCCCTTCTTTCCAGTGTGGGGGATCACACCTGGAAAGTGTTGGCATGGGGACGATCCGGGGACCTGAAGTTCCAGAGGTGCTCTGACCCGCTCTTTGGCGGTCACCAAAGATGAGGGCCTTTAGAACTTCCTCTTGGAACTCCAGGTATGTCCCTGTGTTGCCAGCGTACTTGTACAGTACAAAAGCGTTGTACATGGCAACCTGTACCATGTAGACCGCAACTTTTTTGTACCATACGCGTGTTTTCCGCATGGCATTATATGGCTTGAGGACTTGATCAGAAAGATCAACTCCCCCCCATATACCGATTGTAGTCCAGAATACAATCGGGCTTGAGGACCGGTCCCACGGTACCTCGCACAGGGACAGGGGTGCTGCCATTCCCATGAATTGTGGTGAGCATAAGGACATCCCTCTTGTCCTTATACCGGATCAACAACAGGTTCTCATGGGAAAAGGCACGGGACTCACCCCGGGGGATAGGAGTCTGCAGGGGATAGGAAGGAAGGCCTCTTTGATTCTTCCGGACTGTCCCACAAGCGACCGTGGATCTGGCGGCGAGGGATGTGAAGAGAGGGATACTAGTATAAAAGTTATCCACGTAAAGGTAGTAACCTTTATCTAGCAATGGGTGCAAAAGGCCCCAAACGATTTTCCCGCTAACACCCAGCTTGGGGGAACAATCTGGGGGTTCAATGCGGGAATCTCGTCCCTCATACACCATAAACTTGCAAGTGTACCCGAAGGTACTCTCGCAAAGTTTATACATCTTCACGCCATACCGCGCTCGCTTGGTCGGGATGTATTGCCGGAAGCTGAGTCTCCCCTTAAAGCTGATGAGAGACTCATCAATAGCGACCTCCCTTCCAGGGACATAGGCCTCCCAAAATCTGGCCCCGAAGTGATTGATGACCGGCCTGATTTTATACAGGCGGTCATACGCGGGATCAGTTCGGGGGGGACATGCCGCATTATCAGCATAATGCAAACATCTCCGAATGGCCTCGAACCGGGGACGTGTCATGGCCATATTGTAGAGCGGGGTCTGGTACAGGATGTCCCCACTCCAATATTGCCTGACACTGGGTTTTTTAAGTAGACCCATATGCAGCACGAGGCCCCAAAAGGTCCTCATTTCGGCTGCATCGACTGGAGTCCAGCCGCCGGGTCTAGCTAAAAGTGAGCCCGGGTTAGCGGCGACGAACTGTTGGGCATACAGATTCGTCTGTGTAACCATTAGATTAACAAAGTCGTCACTGAAAAAATGACCGAAAAAGTCCCTTTCAGTGAACCCGGCGATGTTAATCTTGATTCCTGAGTCGCCAACAAACTCAGGAATCACGGGCTCGTGGTCCGCTGGCTCAGCCCAGTCAAGTTCTCCGGTACGAGGTACCAGTGACCTTGGCTGGGGGGCTTCACTAGTATGAGCGCCAGGGGGACTCATACTAGCATGGGGCACAGGGTCAAGGGCAGAGGAGGTTTGCGGCGCCGCACGGCGGCGAGTTCGCCGCCTTGGTGGCTCATCATCTGAACTAGATGATAAGGAGGACGATGAAATAAGGAAGGTGGGGTCTTCATCGTCCTCTGAGCAGCTCTCGGTGTCGGAGGCAATTATGGCATATGCCTCCTCCGCCGAAAACGCTCTGCGGGCCATTTCCCTACTCTAATGGGGATACGGGTATGTGTGTGTGTGTGTGGGGAAAACTTTATTGGTGTGTGTGCTGCGTGTGGTGCGATATTACCTCCCTAACCCGCCCTAACCCAACCTAACCTAACCTAACTAAACTAACCCACCCTAACAGAAAAAAAATAAAAAGGGGACTTTTTTAAAAAACAAAAAAGGGACTTCTAGTGCAAAAAAGCCCTACGCCAAAAAAAAGCGTTTATCTAATCAGTGGTGTGCGCACTGATTAGCGCTTGTGGCGGCAGGGGGCGCAGAAGTCAGTGGGGGGGGTCTGGCCACTCAGCCCAGAACAGTGGCTGGTGGCTTGTACACAGACCCCCACACAAAAAACCCGAAAAATTAAATAAAAAAAACAGCTGATCAGTGATAAATTACTGACAGCGGTGGGACAGGCTGCACACACAGGTACGGTCCGTCCACACAGTACACGCCTGCTACTGGTGGTACGGACCTCCTATGGGTGCAAAAAAAAAATACGCGTTAACCGAAAAAAGTGCCTTTACCACAAAAAAAACGCTGATCAGTGATAAATCACTGACAGCGGTGAGGCACGCCGCACACACACAGGTAAGGTCCGGCCACACAGTACACGCCTGCTACTGGTGGCACGGACCGCCTATGGGTGCAAAAAAGGCTAGAAAACGCGAAAAAAAGCGCCGGCACCACAAAAAAAAAACGCTGATCAGTACTACGGGACTGATCAACGGCGGGTGGGCTTTACCAAACGGTGGTGGACTGTTCTTTTATAACTAAGAGGGTCCGCACACACGCTTAGGAAAAAAAAAAAAAAAAAAGATCTGCGCCAAAAAAAAGGCTGGCGGCAGACCGCAGCGACCCAGCAGGGCCGGGGTCACGCAGCTAAAGGTGCTACGGACCCACGGACACCCACTGAGGTACGCTGAAAAAAAATAATAATAAAAACTTTTTTTTTAACCCTAGCCTGTCCCTACCTAAATCTAAAGCTATCCCTGGGGATTTCTGTGCCAAGGGGCCACAGAAAGGGGGCAAGGGGCACTTTTTTTTTACTGAGGGGATGGTGGGCAGCACGGGGCTCCGTCCTGCACACCAGATCTCTCTGAAATGGCGGGCAGAATGGAGCAACATGCTCCTAGCCCACCAGATCCCCTCCCATTATATTGTGATTGGTGTGGCCACTTTGGCCACCCAATCACAACTGTACTGAGGGGGGTGGCCACAATGCCAGCCCCCAGTACAGCATGGATGGTGATTGGTGGTGTATACTACACCACCAGTCACCATCTATATCCGGGTCACAGGTGACCCTGATGACCCGGAACCGCTGCAGAACGCCGGTTAGTAGTTACCGGCGTCCTGCAGCGATCGCCGGTATAGGAGGTCTTCCGGACCTCCTCCGGCACACTGCCGGGATGTCTGCTGATAGAAATCAGCAGACATCCGCTCCGATCCCTGCCCGGCGAGCGGCGGGGAACGGAATCGCAGCGCATCGCTCATCTGAATTGATGAGCGATGTGCTGCGATCACCGACATGGGGGGACATAATGACCCCCCTGGGCGATATGCCGGGATGCCTGCTGAACGATTTCAGCAGGCATCCGGCTCCGGTCCCCAACCGGCTAGCGGTGGGGACCGGAATTCCCACGGGCATATGGATACGCCCTGCGTCCTTAAGGACTCGGAATGCAGGGCGCATCCATACGCCCTGCGTCCTTAAGAGGTTAAGTGAGCTAAATGGTGTTCTAGAATCAATTAGAGGGAACTCTTCTGCTGGAACAGACGGATTTCCATATGAAGTATAGCGGAGATATAAGGAAAATCTTATCCCCTGTCTTCTTAGAGTACTGACAGACGCATTGGACAATGGCACTTTCCCAAGATCCATGCTTCAAGCTAAAATACTGTATTTATCGGTGTATAACACGCACTGGCGTATAACACGCACCCTCATTTTAACAGGAAAATCTGAGTAAAAAATAAATAAATGTAAAGTAATGACTTGGAAGCTCTGAACTTAATGGTGGAAAAATATATTTTTCCATCGACAAAGTAGTATACCACGGTTTTAGGCCACGGTTATATTGATCTATGTTATCTGGGCTTGATTGCTGAGGGCTGCAATCACAGCTTCAGCAATCACAGCCTTCAGCAATCACAGCCTTCAGCAGTTACAGAGCCGGGGAAGACGCCGAGGATCAGGTAAGACCAGGGATGACCGGCATGTAGTGTTTAAATGGCGTCATTGCAATTGATCACGACATTTAACCATTTCAATGACGGACATCGGAATGATGTCCGTCATTACCGGCAGATGTTAGCTGCTGATAGCAGTGGGCATCTGCCGGTCATGACGCGGACCCGACTCGCGGGCCTGCGCCATATTCTCCTCACTGGACCCATGACATACAAGTATGTCATGGGTCGGGAAAGGTTATTCTTGGGTCGGGAAGGTGTTAATCGGGTCGGGAAGGGGTTAATCACTTTTACACATAAGGACTTTTTTTTACACATAAGGCTGGGATCATTAACCCCTTAAGGACTCAGCCCATTTTGGCCTTAAGGACTCAGACAATTAAATTTTTACGTTTTCATTTTTTCCTCCTCGCCTTCTAAAAATCATAACTCTTTTATATTTTCATCCACAGACTAGTATGAGGGCTTGTTTTTTGCGCGACCAGTTGTCCTTTGTAATGACATAACTCATTATATCATAAAATGTATGGCGCAACCAAAAAACACTATTTTTGTGGGGAAATTAAAAAGAAAAATGCATTTTTGCTAATTTTGGAAGGTTTCGTTTTCACGCCGTACAATTTATGGTAAAAATGACATATGTTCTTTATTCTGAGGGTCAATACGATTAAAATGATACCCATTATTATATACTTTTCTATTATTGTTGTGCTTAAAAAAAATCACAAACTTTTTAACCAAATTAGCACATTTATAATCCCTTTATTTTGATGACCTCTAACTTTTTATTTTTCCGTGTAAGCGGCGGTATGAGGGCTAATTTTTTGCGCCATGATCTTTACTTTTTTTTGATACCACATTTACATATAAAAAACTTTTAATACATTTTTTATAATTTTTTTTTATAAAATGTATTAAAAAAGTAGCAATTTTGGACTTTTTTTTTTTTCCATTCACGCCGTTCACCGTACGGGATCATTAACATTTTATTTTAATAGTTCGGACATTTACGCACGCAACGATACCAAATATGTCTATAAAATAAATTTTTTACGCTTTTTGGGGGTAAAATAGGAAAAAACGGACGTTTTAGTTTTCTTTTGGGGGAGGGGATTTTTCACTTTTTTTTACTTTTACTTTTACATTTTTTTTTACACTTGAATAGTCCCCATAGGGGACTATTCATAGCAATACCATGATTGCTAATACTGATCTGTTCTATGTATAGGACATAGAACAGATCAGTTTTATCGGCGATCTTCTGCTCTGGTCTGCTCGATCTCAGACCAGAGCAGGAGACGCCGGGAGTCGGAAGGAGGAAGGTGAGGGGACCTCCGTGCGGCGTTCTGAATGATCGGATCCCCGCAGCAGCGCTGCGGGCGATCCGGTCATTCATTGAAATCGCGCACTGCCGCAGATGCCGGGATCTGTATTGATCCCGGCACCTGAGGGGTTAATGGCGGACGCCCGCAAGATCGCGGGCGTCGGCCATTGCCGGCGGGTCCCTGGCTGCGATCAGCAGCCGGGATCAGCCGCGCATGACACGGGCATCACTCCGATGCCCGCGGTTATGCACAGGACGTAAATGTACGTCCTGGTGCGTTAAGTACCACCGCACCAGGACGTACATTTACGTCCTGCGTCCTTAAGGAGTTAAGAGGCCCGTACCCCTACCTCCTTTAGTACCGATGCCGCGGATGGAGTGAGGTAATCTCCCGCCTCCTGGCATCAGAGAGGGTGCGCGAGAGCCATGTGCAGGGGAAGCCTGCTCAGCTCCTCGCAGCTTGACAGGACCGGCGCATAACACGCCTTCAGCGCATATCGGCGTATAACACGCATTATCGGCGTATAACACGCAGGTAGTGTTTCTGGCTGATATTTTTTGTTTGAAAACTGTGTGTTATACGCCGATAAATACGGTAATACTTATCTTGAAACCTGACAAAAATCCTTGGGAACTTGAGTCTTATAGATGGATTTCACTTCTAAACACTGATAATAAAATATACACTAGACTATTAGCAAATAGTGTGAAACAAAAAAGAGATGGGGGGTAGCACTACTTGCCTCTGCATATTTTGACTCTCCTGGAGGTGTTACAGGTGCGGTTCCCAGTGCAATCTGCCGTAAGCGGTGCTCAAATCCTAGTAGCAATAAGCAACGTGATACTCTATGCAGAAAGAAATAGGATGGCACTCGCAAATGGGATGCAAATGTAGATAAATTTATTAACTTACATAGGTCAGGCGGGTACAAAGGTATGGGAAGGAGCAGACAGGCTGGAACTACGTCCTTTTCACGGCCTCCTGCCGCTTCTACTGGTTCCTACAGGAACACACCTGAGCCCTCCTCTTAAAGGATCCTCAGTAGTATAGAGGCAGGGGCTCATTGGCACTCAGGTGTGTCACCCATAGTAACTCCTTATCACATACAGATTATCACATTTGATTTAAAAACAAGCAACATATAGTAATTATGATTGCTTAAGCATACATTATGCACCTGAAAAGAAAATATAATATATATAAAGAAGAAATATATTAAAAAAGAAAAAACTCTTTATAAAGCGCCCTGGTTCTATTAAAAAAGGAGAAGCATATGCAGTATAATGGAATATTCAGCAAATACACTGAGATCACTCCTCTCGTTCAGTCCCAATGGGCCCAAAGCTTGAGTTTTAATTATCAAGAGGGTTTCTTGTTTTAGCAACGCCGCATTGATATCGCCGCCATCCGTCCGCGTGTGAATGCGGACCAAACCCATAAACCTCATGCTGGTGGTGTCTCCTGAGTGACACTCCCGCATGTGGTGGATTAAACGAGGGGATCCCTTCCCTGTAGCTATTGATCTTACATGTTCTGAAAACCGTACATACAATGGTCTTATAGTCTTACCAATATAGAAGAAATTACAGCTACATTTAATAGCATATACAATGGATTTTGACCAGCATGTTATAAATTGTTTCACTGACCAAACTTCTGACCCTAGTTGGATGGTATTTCCTGTTTGTAGCTGTTCACGCCATTTGCAGTGGCCACAGCGGTGGTTACCAAAAGAATCTATGCTGTTTAACCAACATTTTCCTGTTTTTTTCTGTCAAATTAGGCCGTCCCTTTACCAGAACATCTCTCAAGCTCCGTTTTTTTTTTAAAGTAATAATTGGTCAATTTTTACACACGTCATTAAAGGGGTACTCTGCCCCTAGACATCTTATCCCCTATCCAAAGGATAGGGGATAAGATGTCAGATCTCCGCGGTGCTGCTGCTGGGGAGCCCCGGGATCCCCGCTGCGGCACCCCGCTATCATTACTGCACAAAGCGAGTTCGCTCTGCACGTAATGACGCGCAATACAGGGGCCGGAGCATCGTTACATCACGGCTCCGCCCCTCGTGACGTCACGGCCCACCCCTTGCAATACAAGTCTATGGGAGGGGGCGCGGCGGTCGTCACGCCCCCTGCCATAGACTTGCTTTAAGGGGACGGGCCGTGATGTCACGAGGGGCGGAGCCATGATGTAACGCGGCTCCGTCCCCTGTATCGCCCGTCATTACGCACAGAGCGAACTCGCTCTGTGCTGTAATGATAGCGCAGTGCCGCAGCGGGGATCCCGGGGATCCCAGGCAGCGGCACCGCGGCGATCTGACATCTTATCCCCTATCCTTTGGATAGGGGATAAGATGTCTAGGGGCGGAGTACCCCTTTAAGAATTTCATCCTGAGACAAAATATGCCAGTTATTCAATACTGCGTTTTTGATAATTTTTTCCATAGGACTAAAAGTAAAAGAGAATACAAAGCGTTTATCTTTTTTCTCATTTTTATCTCGGACACGTCTTACACACGTTTCTTTTTTCTTTTTCCTCAAGAGATGTTCTCGATTCAAGGAGCAAGCTTTTTGGTATGCTTACATTATTAAGTCCTCCGGATAATCCCGTTCACTTAACCTTTGGATAAGTTGGACTGCCTGTAAATCAAAAGATGATAGGTTGTGATTAACCCTTCGTAGTCTTACAAATTGGCCGTACGGGAGTGACTGTTTAACGTAATGTGGGTGGTAGCAATGAATTAACTGAGGCGGGTTTACGATAACCTCTATATTCGAGTGTCCCAGAACTGGCATCTAGCTCGATGTCAAGAAAATTGAGTGTTTTTCCCCCAAATGCACTTGTAAATTTCATACTGTAGTTGTTATCATTGAGGAACGAAACAAATTGATGAAAAGCTGATTCAGACCCATCCCATATGACGAACACGTCATCAATGTACCGAAGGTACATCTTGACGTGTCCGACATATGGGTTGCCCTGGGAGAATACCTTATTCTCCTCAAAGTCCGCTAGGTATAAGTTAGCGAACGTGGGTGCGACAGGTGTACTCATCGCCGTACCCGCTCTTTGAGCATACCATTTTTGGTTAAACTGGAAAGCATTGTAGCACGACTCTCAAAAGATCACAAATGTACCCTTTAAACTCAGGACCTATGTCGGTTGCGTATTGTAGCTGGCTGTGGATCGCCCGCACACCCGCATCCTGGGGGATGCGGGTGTACAAACTCTCCACATCCACGCTAGCCAAAGCAAACGAGGGGTGCCACACAAAGTCCTCCAAAGCTCTCAGTAGATCGCCCGTATCCTGTATATACGATGGTACATTATTTAGCAGTGGACATAATATTCAATCCAAATATTTGGAGGCACTTTCGGTGACGGACCCCCTCCCCGCCAGAATGGGGTGGCCAGGGGGTCGGTCAACCGACTTATGGATCTTAGGGATCCAGTACCAGTAAGGTTTGAGGGGGTGGGGGGGGGGGGGCAACAATTTTTCAGCAAATTTTTTGGACATATGTCCCTGTTCAACTCCCTGTCTTAATACAGTTCTTAATCTGTTGGTATATTCTGCTGTTGGGTCTGATTTCAACGGCTCATAGGTATGGGGGTCATTCAATTGACGATGGGCTTCCTCTACATAGTACTCAAGGGGTATCAACACTGTTACCCCCCTTGTCGGCTGGTTTGACAACTATGTCCTCCCTGGACTTTAACCACTTTAATGCCGAATTTTCGTCCTCCGTTAAGTTTGGCCGATCCACTGGATATATTAATGCCTTAATTTCACGGCTGACGGCTTCAAGGAAAGTGTCCAGGGGGCAACCAGCCGGCAAGGGGGGAGTAAAGGTAGATGGGTTACCACCACGGAAATAATTACTGTCATCAGCATCCACCAATTCTTCAAACGTACCTCCTGCCAACTCGCACAGTGTGGACAGTACCGTTCTGTCCTGATCTGAGAAATTAGTAACTATGGGTTACACACCTGAGTGCCAATGAGCCCCCGCCTCTATACTACTGAGGATCCTTTAAGAGGAGGGCTCAAGTGTGTTCCTGTAGGAACCAGTAGAAGCGGCAGGAGGCCGTGAAACGGACGTAGTTCCAACCTGTCTGCTCCTTCCCATACCTTTGTACCCGCCTGACCTATGTAAGTTAATACATTTATCTACAGGAGTTTCTTGATCAGTGGAAAGAGTTACACAAACAGCATGCAGTAAACCTCACCTAACTCATACTGTCCCGTACAGAGAAAGAATACGCAAATGTTACTGCCGATCTCTGGAAATCCAAATTGGAACTAAAAACCAGACTGACGGAGAGTCAATTTGGATCCACTTTAAAACGACTGGACAAAAGACATATTCCGATGCAAGTGGAACTAAAAGAGAGAAAGAAAGATAAATTTCAAAGAGATAAGACAGACTACGACACTGGAAAAGTCTTTGAATGGCAATCCAAGAGACCAACAAGAAAAAATTGTCGTTTCAGGCCGAACAACAAAAAGCCGGATTATTGAACTTCGGACTCCGGTTCTGATTCCAGTGGAGGGAGAGACCGAGATGAAGCCACGAGTTCTACAGCTGCTTCTTTACCATCTGGTCGTATGACTGAAGGTGGTAGCACCCCTTTAGGCGGAGAACACGTCGGGGACGGACTCGAAAGAAAGCCCAAAAAAACAGGAGGTGTGAAACGGAAGCAAGTGACCTGCGCAAGTAGGTCTCTTTGCCCCTCAGCACACCACCACAGTGAGTAACAATGTTCTTAACCTTACAAACTTACCTTTAAGTCCAGAATGTCTCTCATTGCTAGCAAAAGGGTTAAACTATTGTCTAGCTAGTCAATTTGATCCTGTGAGCTTCCAAATAGATCTACAAAAAGCAGTCAGACAGATTAATTTGTATCGTTTCTTTAAAGTGAAAGGACAAGGTCCCGATAATACATCTTTCAGTGGAGAGACACCTCTATCCATTAGCACCCTAGGATTTAGTTTTAGTAACAATTTCTCAGATCATGACAGAACGGTACTGTCCACACTGTGCGAGTTGGCAGGAGGTACTTTTGAAGAATTGGTGGATGCTGATGACAGTAATTATTTCCGTGGTGGTAACCCATCTACCTTTACTCCCCCCTTGCCGGCTGGTTGCCCCCTGGACACTTTCCTTGAAGTCGTCACCCGTGAAGTTAAGGCATTAATATATCCAGTGGATCGGCCAAACTTAACGGAGGACGAAAATTCGGCATTAAAGTGGTTAAAGTTTAGGGAGGACATAGTTGTTAAACCAGCCGACAAGGGGGATAACATAGTGTTGATACCCCTTGAGTATTATGTAGAGGAAGCCCATCGTCAATTGAATGACCATCGTCAATTGAATGAATTGAACATACCTATGAGCCGTTGAAATCAGACCCAACAGCAGAATATACCAACAGATTGAGAACTGTATTAAGACAGGGAGTTGAACAGGGACATATGTCCAAAAAATTTGCTGAAAAATTGTTGCCCCCCCACACCCCCTCAAACCTACTGATACTGGATCCCTAAGATCCATAAGTCGGTTGACCGACCCCTGGCCGCCCCATTGTGGCGGGGAGGGGGTCTGTCACCGAAAGTGCCTCCAAATATTTGGATTGAATATTACGTCCACTGCTAAATAATGTACCATCGTATATACAGGATACGGGCGATCTACTGAGAGCTTTGGAGGACTTTGTGTGGCACCCCTCTTTGCATTGGCTAGCGTGGATGTGGAGAGTTTGTAAACCCGCATCCCCCAAAATGCGGGTGTGCGGGCGATCCACAGCCAGCTACAATACGCAACCGACATAGGTCCTGAGTTTAAAGGGTACATTTGTGATCTTTTGAGAGTCGTGCTACAATGCTTTCCAGTTTAACCAAAAATGGTATGCTCAAAGAGCGGGTACGGCGATGGGTACACCCGTCGCACCCACGTTCGCTAACTTATACCTAGCGGACTTTGAGGAGAATAAGGTATTCTCCCAGGGCAACCCATATGTCGGACACGTCAAGATGTACCTTCGGTACATTGAATCAGCTTTTCATCAATTTGTTTCGTTCCTCAATGATAATAACTACAGTATGAAATTTACAAGTGTATTTGGGGGGAAAAACACTCAATTTTCTTGACATCGAGCTAGATGCCAGTTCTGGGACACTCGAATATAGAGGTTATCGTAAACCCACCTCAGTTAATTCATTGCTGAGCTATAATAGCTACCACCCACATTACGTTGAACAGTCACTCCCGTACGGCCAATTTGTAAGACTATGAAGGGTTAATCACAACCTATCATCTTTTGATTTACAGGCAGTCCAACTTATCCAAAGGTTAAGTGAACGGGATTATCCGGAGGACTTAATAAAAAGCTCGCTCCCTGAATCGACAACATCTCTTGAGGAAAAAGAAAAAAGAGGTGTTCGAGATAAAAATAAGAAAAAAGATAAACGCTTTGTATTCTCTTTTACTTTTAGTCCTATGGAAAAAATTATCAAAAACGCAGTATTGAATAACTGGCATATTTTGGCTCAGGATGAAATTCTTAATGACGTGTGTAAAAATAGACCAATTATTACTTTTAAAAAGAAACGGAGCTTGAGAGATGTTCCGATAAAGGGACGGCTTAATTTGACAGAAAAAACAGGAAAATGTTGGTTAAACAGCATAGATTCTTTTACCATCCAACTAGGGTCAGAAGTTTGGTCAGTGAAACAATTTATAACATGCCGATCAAAATCGATTGTATATGCTATTAAATGTAGCTGTAATTTCTTCTACATTGGTAAGACTATAAGACCATTGTATGTACGGTTTTCAGAACATGTAAGATCAATAGCTACCGGGAAGGGATCCCCTCGTTTAATCCCCCACATGCGGGATTGTCACTCAGGAGACACCACCAGCATGAGGTTTATGGGTTTGGTCCGCATTCACACGCGGCCGGATGGTGGCGATATCAATGCGGCGTTGCTACAACAAGAAACCCTCTTGATAATTGAAACTCAAACTTTTGGCCCATTGGGACTGAATGAGAGGAGTGATCTCAGTGTATTTGCTGAATAATCCATTATACCGCATATGCTTCTCCTTTTTTAATAGAGTTTTTTCTTTTTTTTATATATTTCTTCTTTATATAGATTATATTTTCTTTTCAAGTGCATAATGTATGCTTAAGCAATCATAATTACTATATGTTGCTTGTTTTTAAATCAAATGTGATAATCTGTATGTGATAAGGAGTTACTATGGGTTACACCCCTGAGTGCCAATGAGCCCCTGCCTCTATACTACTGAGGATCCTTTAAGAGGAGGGCTCAGGTGTGTTCCTGTAGGAACCAGTAGCAGCGGCAGGAGGCCATGAAACGGACATAGTTCCAACCTGTCTGCTCCTTCCCATACCTTTGTACCCGCCTGACCTATGTAAGTTAATAAATTTATCTTCATTTGCATCCCATTTGCAAGTGCCATCCTATTTCTTTCTGCATGGACTATTAGCAAATAGGCCTCAAAAAATAATTAGTAAAATAATTCATAAAGATCAAAATGGGTTTATCCCAGAACGTATGGGTAAATTTAACTTTAGGAGATTATATAAAAATATGCAAATTAATGGAGAGAAAGGGTCCCACTCCATCCTGTCTTTGGATAATGCAAAGGCATTTCACAGGGTTGAGTGGGAATACTTGTGGGGGACAATGAGATCGTTTGGCATATGGGAGGAATTTATTAAAATGGTGAAAATACTGTGGGGGTGAATGAAGACTCCTCAAGATGGTTTTCTCTCTCTCGGGGTTGCCCATTGTCCCCTCTTCTGTTCGCACTGTTTATCGAACGCCTATCAACCCAGATAAGAGACGACCCAAAGATAGAAGGTTTTGGAGCGGAGGGCGAAGGGAATAAAATATCCCTATATGCGGATCACCTTCTGCTCTATCTTAAAGACCCTCATACCTCGTTGCCCTTGGTTATGGGAAAAAATCTAAATATTTGGAAAATACTCAGGATTGACTATAAATTGGGAAAAAATCCATTTTGATGTCGTAAGGACAGGTACGGGGCAACCCAAGGGGCAAGGTACGGGGTTGTCGTAGTAAAAATTTTAAAAGAGAATGAAAAATGTAAATACTTGGGGATACAGATATCGAGGAGTGTACAGGAGTTCCATCAGTTAACCCCTTACCGCAGAACGCCGGGTTTATACAGCGCTGCGGCACGGGAGGGTTATGAAACAAGCTCAGGAGATGAGCTCGCATCATACCCGCATGGTCCCGGCTGCTATCAGCAGCCAGGACCCGTGGCTAATGCCGGACATTGCTGTTCCGGCAGATGTCCGACATTAACTCTTTAGACACGGCGATCAAAGTTGATCGCCACATCTAAAAGTGAAAGTAAAGGTGTCCCAGCAGCTCAGTCGGGCTGATCGGGACATCACGATAAAATCGCGATGTCCCGATCAGCTTGGATGCAGCAGGAGGGTCTCTTACCTGCCTCCTGCACGTCCGAATGGCAATTGATTGCTGCAAGCCTGAAATCCAGGCTTGTGCACTCAACCACCGATAACACTGATCAATGCAAAGCTATGGCTTTGCAGTGATCTGTGTAAAAGATCAGTGTGTGCAGTGTTTGGCCTCCTATGGGAGCTATAACACTGCAAAAAAAGTGAACAAAATAAAGGTCATTTAACCCCTTCCCTAATAAAAGTTTGAATCACCCCCCTTTTCCCATAAAAAAAAACTGTGTAAATAAAAATAAACATATGTGGTGTCGCCGCATGCGTAAATGTCCGAACCATAAAAATATATAGTTAATTAAAATGCACGGTCAATGGCGTATGCGCCAAAAAATTCCAAAGTCCAAAATAACTTATTTTTGGTCTTTTGGTCTTATAAGATAAAAAAAAGAATAAAAAGTGATCAAAAAGTCCAATCAAAACAAAAATGGTACCTGTAAAAACTTCAGATCACGGCGCAAAAAATGAGCCCTCATACCGCCCGGTACATGGAACAATAAAAAAGTTATAAGGGTCAGAAGATGACAATTTTAAATGTATACATTTTCCTGCATGTAGTTATGATTTTTTTCCGAAGTAATAAAAAATCAAACCTACATAAGTAGGGTATCATTTTAATCGTATGGAACTACAGAATAAAGATAAGGTGTCATTTTTAATGAAAAATGTACTGCATAGAAACAGAAGCCCCCAAAAGTTACAAAATGGCGTTTTTTTTCTTCCATTTTGTCGTACAATGATTTTTTTTTTCCGTTTGGGTAAAATGACTGAAGTCATTACAAAGTAGTATTGGTGGCACAAAAAATAAGCCATTATATGGATTTTTAGGTGCAAAATTGAAAGGGTTATGATTTTAAGGTAAGTAGGAAAAAACGAAAGTGCAAAAATGGAAAAACGCTATGTCCTTAAGGGGTTAAATACCTGCCCTGTGATAAGGGAAATGGAAAGGAAGGCTATAGCCTGGAATAAGCTACCAATTTCTAAAGCAGATAAAATATTGCTTATAAAAGCTATAATAATTCCGAAACTGCTATATTTGGACTCCCATATGGTTTGGAGATCAAATATTTAAGCACATTATTGCTATTTTTAACTCCTTAATTTGGGGGAGGAAGCATACAAGAATAAAGGTGGAATACCTTTGTGTACCAAAATATAAAAGTAGATTATCATTCCCAGATATTAAAAATGATTTTTTAGCCACCCAACTTGCTTATTGATTGGTGGAATGATGGATTGTTGACATATGTATTCGAAGGTTTCCATGGGAAGTTTAAAAATATATTTGAAATTTTGGAATCTGGTGTAATGGAAGTGGGGGAGTACAGGAAAAACCCAGGGGTGGATTGTTTGATCAAGACCTGGGCATGGTAGAACTTAGTAAAAGTATGCAAGGTCGACCAGGTAGCCGCCTTACAGACGAGAGGCTGAAGCCCTGTTGTGGAGAGCCCAGGAAGCTCCGACAGAACGTGTGGAGTGAGCTGAAACCCTGAAAGGAGGGGTCTTCCCCCTACAACGGTAAGCTTCTGAAATGGCAGACATGATCCACTGCGAAATGGTTGCCTTCGAAGTAGGTAGACCCTTACAGTGACCTTGCGTAATAACAAAAAAGGATCACATTGATGAAAAGAAGACATAACAGAGAGGTAGGTACACACCGCTCGTATCACGTCAAGTTTATGAAGCAAACGCTCCCCGGGATGAGATGGAGCGGGACAAAAGGACGGGAGGACGATATCCTCATTGAGGTGGAAGGCCTTAGGTAAAAAAGAAGGAACCGGACGAAAAACAACCTTGTCCTGATGGACAATTAGAAAGGGAGAGCGGCAACAAAGAGCAGCCAACTCTGAAACCCGTCAGATAGAGGTAATTGCCATAAGGAACGCCACCTTCCAGGAAAGGAGATGAAGGGAAACCTCCCTGAGGGGTTCAAAGGGCGCGCCCTGTAGGGCACCAAGGACCAAATTCAGATCCCAAGGAGGTGTAGGAGACCTGTAAGGAGGAGCCGCATAGGCCACTCCTTGAAGGAAGGTCCGAACATGAGAATCAGATGCCAGAGGGCATTGGAAAAGAATGGAAAGGGCAGAAACTTGACCCTTTAAAGAGCTGAGAGCTAATTACTGTTCCAGAGTGAGAAGGGAGAACACCACTGGAGAAAGAGATTGAGATTCACACCAACGAAAATAAGACCGCCAGATACGATAGTATATCTTCGCGGAAGAGGGCTTGCGCGCCTTGAGCATGGTGCAAATCACCTGTGTTGAGAAGCCACGGGCCCTTAGTACCGCGGTCTCAACCGCCACGCCGTCAAATGCAGCGATGGTAAATTGGGGTGGCACAGGGGACCCTGAGAGAGAAGGTCTGGACAAAGCGGAAGGCACAGCGGGACGTCGTCCAGGAGCCGGACGACGTCGGCGTACCACACCCTCCGAGGCCAATCTGGAGCCTCGGAGGGCGGGAATGCCCTCCGCTTTAAGCTTCCTCAGGACCCTGGGAAGGAGAGGAAAAGGAGAGAACACATAAGGAAGGGCGAAACCCGACCAAGGAATCACCAGTGCATCCGCTGCCAGAGCACGGGGGTCCCGAGACTTCAACACAAAGAGGGGAACCTTCTGGTTGTGGTGGGATGCAAAGAGGTCCACATCTGGAGTTCCCCAGAGGTCGCAGATCTCTGCAAATATCTCCGGATGAAGGGACCACTCGCCGGGGTCGGGAGAGGACCGGCTTAGGAAGTCCGCTTCTCAATTGTTTACGCGTGGGATGTGAATTGCCGAGATGGCTGGAACCCTGAGTTCCGCCCAGAGAAGAATCTTGGAAACTTCAGCCATCGCCGCCAAGCTGCGAGTGCCACCCTGGCGATTGATGTACGCCACCGCAGTGGAGTTGTCCGACTGGACACGAACTGGGCGGCCCTGAAGAAGGATCTCCCAATGTAAAAGTCAAAGATAGATTGCCCTCAGTTCCAAGATGTTGATCGGGAAGAGTGTCTCTCTGGGAGACCAAAGGCCCTCAACTGTCCGGTCTCAGAAAACACCCCCCCAACCCGAAAGGCTGGCATCCTTCGTGACAACCAGCCAATGGAGAGGCAGGAAGGAGCGCCCCTGAAGAACTAGGGGGGAGCGGAGCCACCACAGAAGGGAGCAGCGAGATGTCTGAGGAAGTACAATCTTGCGATCGAGGGACAAGGGAGACCTGTCCCACCAGAATAGAATCGCGAGTTGAAGGGGTCGAAAATGAAACTGAGCGAAGGGAACGGTCTCCATGGCCGCCACCATCTGACCAAGGACTTGCATGCAAAAGCGAATGGACACTGGGGAGGGGTTTCTGCGTATACGAACCCCCGACAGAAGGGTCAGCCGCTTATCCGGCGGGAGGCGAACCTGGGCGGACTGGGTGTCGAACTGAAGTCCCAGAAAAACCAAGGACTGAGTGGGAGATAGGTTGGCCTTGTCCCGATTGACCAACCGAAGCGAGACAGGGCCTGAAGAGTGAAAGTGAGACTCTCTAGATTCTGGTCTCTGGACAGAGCCTTGATCAGAAGGTCGTCCAAGTGAGGAATCACTGAGACTCCCCTCATCCGTAGCAGGCCGATCACCGGCGCAAGGACCTTGATGAATACCCTCGGAGCTGTGGCCAGCCGAAAGGGGAGAGCCACAAACTGGAAATGTCCCTTCGGGACAGCAAAGCGGAGGAACCGCTGGTGTCCTGGAAAAATCGGAACGTGGAGGTAGGCGTCCCTGATGTCCACTGAGGGAAGAAATTTCTGATCCATGGTCGCCACGACCGAACGGAGAGACTCCATGCGGAAGTGGCGCAGGAGGAGATGCCGGTTGAGGTGCTTTAGATCCAAGACTGGGCGTACAGAACCCCCTTTCTTGGGAACTACAAAGAGGTTGGAATAAAAACCTTGAAAACGTTCCTTGGGAGGAACCAGGACAATGACACCCTGAATAAGGAGGGACTGAAGACCGAAAGGCCTTTGCCAGAGAGGGAGACCATGGGGCTCGAGAAAGGAAAAAATGATCCCTTGGAAGAGAAGCAAACTCGATCCGGTAACCGATGGATACCACATCTCTGACCCAGGAGTCCTGTACATGCGTGGTCAAGACATCCCGGAAGAGCAACAGACGACCTCCCACCCGAGAAAAATCTACGGGTGGGGGAGTCCCTTCAGGCAGAGGTGGGTTTGCGGGTGCCTGCCTTGGCCGCAAAGCGGCCCGAACGGTTATCCGATTTCCAGGATGGGCGGGTCTGGAAGGAGGGAGCCTTCTTGTCCTGAGAAGGCACCTGCCTAACCCCCTTCGTGACCCCAAAGGTCCAAAAGGACGGAAAGGAGGTAGATTTGCGGCGGGAAGTAGTACTGCGGGCCTTATTTTGAGGTAATAATGAACCCTTCCCTCCCGTGGCTTCCGAGATGATCTCACCTAGGCGCTTACCAAAAAGCCGAGAGCCAGTAAAAGGAAGCTCAGTGACAGATTTTTTGGAGGCTGCGTCCGCATCTCAGGTTTTGAGCCACGCGGATCTACGGAGAGCCACTAAGTTACCCGTGGAGAAGGCAGCACAGCGGGCTGACTGCATGGAAGCAGAACATAAAAAATCTCCAGCTTTAGAAAGCAGGAGAATTAAGTCGGCCAGTTTTTCCAAGGAAGCCCCAGAAGAAACGCCCTGACGGAGTCGGGAAACCCAGATCGTAAGGGCCTTGGAAACCCAGGCAGAGGCAAAAGCAGGAAGAAGAGATGGACCCGCAGCTTCAAAGGCAAATTTTGCCAAGGTCTCCACCTTTTTGTCTGCTGGATCCTTAAAAGATGCAGCATTGGGCAAAGGCAGGGTAGTAGCCTTAGATAGGTGGGAGACTGGTGGGTCCACCGTAGGAGGAGAAGTCCACCGGGCGATGAGGTCCTTAGCGAAGGGATAACGTGCTTGAACCTTCTTTGTTTCTTGAAACCTTTTGTCAGGATGCCTCCAGGCAGACTCCAGCAAGGCTTCAAATTCAGCATGGGAGCTGAACATCTTGGGTGCCGGACGGGCACGATGAAAGGAAAATCCTGGGACAGCGTCCGAAGTTCCTGGGTCCTCTAGGTGAAAGGTGTCTCTTATGGCCGAAACCAATGAGTCCACCGTGTCAGTCATGTCTGTGCGGTCCTCTGAATCAAAGGCAGAAGCAGAAGCCTCATCAACTAGTTCTCCAGAGGAGTGGGAACGGGTGGAGGCAGCCTTAGAAGAAGGAGACACTGACCTGGTGCGCCGTTCTGGGGACTCAGAATGGCGACTCGGGGAGCGTCTTCTAGAGGTGGGACGCTTGCGGGAAGACGTAGCAGAGGGATGATGCCCATGAGGGGAACGCCTACGTCTGTACAAAGACTCCGGAGAGGAGTCAGAGGAATTACCCCTATTACGCTTGTGAGAGCGTTTAACATAGGGTGAGGGAGAGCGAGTCTCCCTTGAGGAACGGTGTAAGGAGTACCTCTCCAAGGCAGTCACCACGGAACGGGAGACTTGCGCCAAGTCAGAGATAGACTGAAAGAGGGAAGACACCCAAATTGGAGGGGCAGCAGATCCCACTGGGTCTGGGGGAGCATCCTGAGTAAGAATACCAAGGGGGTCAGGAGGTACAGTGGTGCAGGCGGAACAGGTGGGTTCAGCAGACCCAAGCATTTTAGAGTTGCAGCCCTTGCAAGTATAGTAGGTGACCAGGGCCCCAGGTGCCTGCTTAGAGGGAGGAACAGTTCTGGGCTCGGACATAGATAAAAATAAAAGTCTCACCAGTGTCCGTGTCACCACCAGGCAGCCGCTGTGAGGAGAAGTTCTTCAGAAAGAGAGAGAGAAGCAGGGGCAGCAGGACCAATGAGAAGAGAGGGGCTGGGTTAGACTGGGGTGCCTCCGATTGGTCCTAAGGCTCCTCTGCCTGCTCCCATTGGCTGTAGCGGTTCGCGCGTCTGAACTCACAGGGCGCGAACCCCGCCAGGAGAGGAATGATGTCGGCGTGGAAATGGGCGAAAGCGCCGCCGACAGCTTACTGCTGAGAAAGTGAAAGTAAACTGTGCCCCGAGCACATCGGCACACGATGCGGCCGGAGCACAGAAGAATAGCCAGAGTGAGACGGCAGCCGCAGCTGCTGAAGACAGAACTGCCAATGTTAAAACACTTGCACCCAGAGAGATGCTAAGACAGACCTACACCACTGACCACCAGCCCCCCCAGTTCCCCAATTAAGTGGTAGGGAGCCCCTGCCTAGATAGTAAGAGAGGATGATGAGCAGATCCACCTCAGAAGTCCCACATTTGAGATGATAATAAAGAGGAAGGGGACTAAAACAGGGGGTCTCCAGAGGTTGCAAGACCACAAAACCTGTAAGAAAAGGGGGGGGGGAGGAATACTCACCTTAGTCAGAAGAACTTACCTATTGAAGTCTTCCTGATGAAGTCTTCAGCCAGCTTTTAGTCACCTGCATCATGCCGGGCTGTAAAAAGCGAGATGAGCAGGGAAGTAGGGGGACCCGGACCCATGAGGTACAACCCCAGGCGCTGACCGTTGGCGAGAGGGGGTTGACAGTACATCCACGATGTCTGTGCCCCCTCAATCGCAAATGGGGAAACAGTGAACGCTATGTTCCTGAGTCCCCACCTGAAAAAAAGAAAATTAAAGGAAATAAGAAACTAAACGTCCCAAATCTGGAAAAATAAAAAATGTTAGACCAGGTCTGGGGAGAACCCCAGACCTAGTGTCCATCTCCTGCAGACACTAAGCTAAAACTGATATATCCAGGCTATATCCTGCTGTGAGGAGCCGACTTTTTTTTTTGGTTTCCTTAGTGTCAAGTCTCCTAGCAACAACAGCATATACCCCAAGGTCTGTGTCCCCCAATGGAGCCGATAGAGAAATTGCAGTTTTCTTATAAATTTCTGCCTGCAAATATAAATGTTTTGGTTTCATGGTACATCTTATAGTAAAATGAAAGAGGTCATTACAAAGTACAAGCCCTCATATGGGTCTGTAGGTAATAAAATCTGTCACTCACATAGACTTGTATTGAAGGGGCGGGCCGTGACGTCACGAGGGGGGGGGGGGGCTGACATCACCATACTCCGGCCCCTGAATCACCCGTCATTAGGCACGGAGCAGCAGATGACAACCCCCCAATCAGACATCTTATCCCCTATCCTTTGGATAGGGGATACAATGTCTAGGGGCGGTGTAGCCCTTTAAGGAGGTAGTATTGTTACTCCTTGTGTGGTAATATTATATGTGTCTGTAGTATTGATAGGCTATGTTCACACGGCAATGGAATTTTTGTGGAATGTCCAGCCGAAAAAATTCTAGGCGGCCATTTAATCCACGGCAAGCGCCAATGCTAGGACTACTCGGAGATGCGCAGTATTCATGGACAGCAGGCATTTTACGGAGAAAAATTGACTTCTCAATTTTTTCAGCAGCGGCTAGAATCAGACTTTCAACGGTAGATGTCTCTGCCGTGGAAATTGGGCCGTGTGCACCAGAATCCTATTAAAAACAATGGGACTCTGCTGTAGTAAAATTTCCGAGCCATGTGAACGGGGCCACACTCTGCATGGTATTATATCTGTGTATAGGATTAGTACTCCTTGTGTGGTAATAGTATGTGTCTGTAGGATTATTACTCCTTGTGTGGTAATATTATGTGTCTGTAGGATTACTATGTGTCTGTAGGATTATTACTCCTTGTGTGGTAATATTATGTGTCAGTAGGATTATTATGTATCTGTAGGATTATTACTCCTTGTGTGGAAATAGTATGTGTCTGTAGGATTATTACTCCTTGTGTGGTAATAGTATGTGTCTGTAGGATTATTATGTGTCTGTAGGATTATTACTCCTTGTGTGGTAATATTATGTGTCTGTAGGATTAGTACTCCTTGTGTGGTAATAGTATGTGTCTGTAGAATTAGTATGTGTCTGTAGGATTATTACTCCTTGTGTGATAATAGTATGTGTCTGTAGGATTATTACTCCTTGTGTGGTAATAGTATGTGTCTGCAGGATTATTATGTGTCTGTAGGATTATTACTCCTTGTGTAGTAATATTATGTGTCTGAAGGATTAGTACTCCTTGTGTGGTAATAGTATGTGTCTGTAGGATTATTATGTGTCTGTAGGATTATTACTTCTTGTGTGGTAATGTTATGTGTCTGTAGGATTATTATGTGTCTGTAGTATTATTACTCCTTGTGTGGTAATATTATGTGTCTGTAGTATCATTACTCCTTGTGTGGTAATATTATGTGTCTGCAGGATTAGTACTCCTTGTGTGGTAATATTATGTGTCTGTAGGATTAGTACTCCTTGTGTGGTAATATTATGTGTCTGTAGGATTAGTACTCCTTGTGAGGTAATATTATGTGTCTGTAGGATTAGTACTCCTTGTGAGGTAATATTATGTGTCTGTAGGATTAGTACTTCTTGTGTGGTAATATTATGTGTCTGTAGGATTGGTACTCCTTGTGTGGTAATAGTATGTGTTTGTAGTATTATTACTCCTTGTGTGGTAATAGTATGTGTTTGTAGTATTATTACTCCTTGTGTGGTAATATTATGTGTCTGTAGGATTATTACTCCTTGTATGGTAATATTATGTGTCTGTAGGATTATTACTCCTTGTTTGGTAATAGTATGTGTCTGTAGTAGTATTATTACTCCTTGTGTGGTAATATTATGTGTCTGTAGGATTAGTACTCCTTGTGTGGTAATATTATGTGTCTGTAGGATTATGTGTCTGTAGGATTATTACTCCTTGTGTGGTAATAGTATGTGTCTGTAGGATTATTACTCCTTGTGTGTTAATAGTATGTGTCTGTAGGATTACTATGTGTCTGTAGGATTATTACTCCTTGTGTGGTAATATTATGTGTCTGCAGGATTAGTACTCCTTGTGTGGTAATATTATGTGTCTGTAGGATTAGTACTCCTTGCGTGGTAATATTATGTGTCTGTAGGATTAGTACTTCTTGTGTGGTAATATTATGTGTCTGTAGGATTGGTACTCCTTGTGTGGTAATTGTATGTGTTTGTAGTATTATTACTCCTTGTGTGGTAATAGTATGTGTCTGTAGTATTATTACTCCTTGTGTGGTAATATTATGTGTCTGTAGGATTATTACTCCTTATATGGTAATATTATGTGTCTGTAGGATTAGTACTCCTTGTCCGGTAATAGTATGTGTCTGTAGGATTATTACTCCTTGTTTGGTAATAGTATGTGTCTGTAGTAGGATTATTACTCCTTGTGTGGTAATAGTATGTGTCTGTAGGATTATTACTCCTTGTGTGGTAATATTATGTGTCTGTAGGATTACTATGTGTCTGTAGGATTATTACTCCTTGTGTGGTAATATTATGTGTCTGTAGGATTATTATGTGTCTGTAGGATTATTACTCCTTGTGTGGTAATAGTATGTGTCTGTAGGATTAGTACTCCTTGTGTGGTAATAGTATGTGTCTGTAGTATTATTACTCCTTGTGTGGTAATATTATGTGTCTGTAGGATTATTACTCCTTGTGTGGTAATATTATGTGTCTGTAGGATTATTATGTGTCTGTAGGATTAGTACTCCTTGTGTGGTAATATTATGTGTCTGTAGGATTATGTGTCTGTAGGATTATTACTCCTTGTATAGTAATAGTATGTGTCTGTAGGATTATTACTCCTTGTGTGGTAATATTATGTGTTTGTAGGATTATTACTCCTTGTGTGGTTATAGTATGAGTCTGTAGGATTATTACTCCTTGTGTGGTAATAGTATGTGTCTGTAGGATTAGTTCTCCTTGTGTGGTAATAGTATGTCTGTAGGATTAGTACTCCTTGTGTGGTAATATTATGTGTCTGTAGTATTATTATGTGTCTGTAGGATAAGTACTCCTTGTGTGGTAATATTATGTGTCTGTAGGATTATTACTCCTTGTGTGGTAATATTATGTGTCTGTAGGATTATTACTCATTGTGTGGTTATAGTATGTGTCTGTAGGATTATTACTCCTTGTGTGGTAAAGTATGTGTTTGTAGGATTATTACTCCTTGTGTGGTTATAGTATGTGTCTGTAGGATTAGTACTCCTTGTGTGGTTATAGTATGTGTCTGTAGGATTATTACTCCTTGTGTGGTAATAGTATGTGTTTGTAGGATTATTACTCCTTGTGTGGTTATAGTATGTGTCTGTAGGATTAGTACTCCTTGTGTGGTAATAGTATGTGTCTGTAGGATTATTACTCCTTGTGTGGTAATATTATGTGTCTGTAGGATTACTATGTGTCTGTAGGATTATTACTCCTTGTGTGGTAATATTATGTGTCTGTAGGATTATTACTCCTTGTGTGGTTATAGTATGTGTCTGTAGGATTAGTACTCCTTGTGTGGTAATATTATGTGTCTGTAGGATTATTACTCCTTGTGTGGTTATAGTATGTGTCTGTAGGATTATTACTCCTTGTGTGGTAATAGTATGTGTCTGTAGGATTAGTACTCCTTGTGTGGTAATAGTATGTGTCTGTAGGATTAGTACTCCTTGTGTGGTAATATTATGTGTCTGCAGGATTATTATGTGTCTGTAGGATTAGTACTCCTTGTGTGGTTATATTATGTGTCTGTAGGATTATTACTCCTTGTGTGGTTATAGTATGTGTCTGTAGGATTAGTACTCCTTGTGTGGTAATATTATGTGTCTGTAGGATTATTACTCCTTGTGTGGGTATAGTATGTGTCTCTATGATTATTACTCCTTGTGTGGTAATAGTATGTGTCTGTAGGATTATTACTCCTTGTGTGGTTATAGTATGTGTCTGTAGGATTAGTACTCCTTGTGTGGTAATAGTATGTGTCTGTAGGATTATTACTCCTTGTGTGGTAATATTATGTGTCTGTAGGATTACTATGTGTCTGTAGGATTATTACTCCTTGTGTGGTAATATTATGTGTCTGTAGGATTATTGTGTGTCTGTAGGATTATTACTCCTTGTGTAGTAATAGTATGTGTCTGTAGGATTAGTACTCCTTGTGTGGTAATAGTATGCGTCTGTAGTATTATTACTCCTTGTGTAGTAATATTATGTGTCTGTAGGATTATTACTCCTTGTGTGATAATATGTGTCTGTACGATTATTATGTGTCTGTAGGATTAGTGCTCCTTGTGTGGTTATAGTATGTGTCTGTAGGATTAGTACTCCTTGTGTGGTAATAGTATGTGTCTGTAGGATTATTACTCCTTGTGTGGTAATATTATGTGTCTGTAGGATTATTACTCCTTGTGTGGTTATAGTAGGTGTCTGTAGTATTATTACTTCTTGTGTGGTAATATTATGTGTCTGTAGGATTATTACTCCTTGTGTGGTTATAGTATGTGTCTGTAGGATTAGTACTCCTTGTGTGGTAATAGTATGTGTCTGTAGGATTATTACTCCTTGTGTGGTAATAGTATGTGTCTGTAGTATTATTATGTGTCTGTAGGATTATTACTCCTTGTGTGGTTATAGTATGTGTCTGTAGGATTAGTACTCCTTGTGTGGTAATAGTATGTGTCTGTAGTATTATTACTCCTTGTGTGGTAATATTATGTGTCTGTAGGATTATTACTCCTTGTGTGGTTATAGTATGTGTCTGTAGGATTAGTACTCCTTGTGTGGTAATAGTATGTGTCTGTAGGATTAGTACTCCTTGTGTGGTAATAGTATGTGTCTGTAGTATTATTACTTCTTGTGGTAATATATTTGTCTGTAGTATTATTAAGTCATGTGTGGTAATATATGTGTGATTTTACTATATCCATATGTAGTTAATATTCCTGTAGTGATGTAGAACTATTTTTTTTTTCTATAACCCACCAATATCATGGTGACAGATTGGAGAAGCGACACTGTACGGCCATCGCCGCTCCTCTGCCCGTTTACCACGACTAGGGCTGCGGTTAGATCCCCAGTGTAGCGCCCGGTGAGCCGTATAACCGTGTCAGGACTACAGAAGGCTGTTACTGGATGAGAAGATGAGCGGTACTTCGCCCTCTAGTGTCAGTCTGTAGGAGGGTCACATGACTTGATATCCGGAGAGGAGGGACTCGGTCTCCAGTGTCATGGCGCTGCGCTGCTCTCCAGCTGCTCTCCCAGACTCTGTGGCTTCTGATATACAGAACTTGAAGCAGCTCTCCGGGGAGGTAAGAGCAGAGGAACCGGAGCCAGGAATAAGGGAGGACGGAGAGGCAGCAACCCGAGGAGAAAAGCTTCCTCCTCCCTGACATGAGAGATCCTGACTGCGGGGACCCCACTGAGGGCTGCTCCACATCTCTACCACCACACATCTGGACAACAAGATCCGTGACTTAGTGTTGTCTACATTCTTGTGTTATACCTTGTATACCTGGCACATACCCTATATACACTCCCCATAACCTGTATACCTGACACCATACCTTATATACACTCCCCATAACCTGTGTACCTGACACCATACCCTATATACACTCCCCATAACTTCTAAACCTGATAACATACCCTATATACACTCATCATATACCTGGCACATACCCTGTATACCTGACACCATATCCTATATACATTCCCCATACTCCATATACCTGGCACCATACCCTATATACACTCCCCATAACCTGTATACCTGACACCATACCTTATATACACTCCGCATAACCTGTATACCTGACACCATACCCAATATACACTCCCCATAACTTGTAAACCTGATAACATACCCTATATACACTCATCATATACCTGGCACATACCCTGTATACCTGACACCATATCCTATATACATTCCCCATACTCCATATACCTGGCACCATACCCTATATACACTCCCCATAACCTGTATACCTGACACCATACCTTATATACACTCCGCATAACCTGTATACCTGACACCATACCCAATATACACTCCCCATAACTTGTAAACCTGATAACATACCCTATATACACTCATCATATACCTGGCACCATACCCTATGTACACTCCCCATAACCTGTATACCTGACACCATACCCTATATACACTACGCTCAGGATAAGTAATGTAATGAACACAGTGAGTACAGCTCTGGAGTATAATACAGGATATAACTCAGGATCAGTACAGGATAAGTAATGTAATGTATGTACACAGTGA
The DNA here is from genome assembly GCF_029499605.1 of Hyla sarda. Classification (NCBI taxonomy): domain Eukaryota; kingdom Metazoa; phylum Chordata; class Amphibia; order Anura; family Hylidae; genus Hyla; species Hyla sarda. Next base: position 69,196,791 of record NC_079200.1, read on the forward strand.
CTCCACCAGCAGAATAGTGAGTGCAGCTCTGGAGTATAATACAGGATATAACTCAGGATCAGTAGAGGATATGTAATGTACGCAGTGAGTACAGCTCTGGAGTATAATACAGGATATAACTCAGGATCAGTACAGGATAAGTAATGTAATGTATGTACACAGTGACCTCACCAGCAGAATAGTGGGGTCCTGGAGTATAATACAGGATATAACTCCTTTTCTTCTGAGGAGATTATGTCCTCTGGAGAAGGGACTGGCTTAGACTCCAGAGCCGAGGAAGGTAAAACTGTCTGGTGTGATGGATTTTTTGGTATCTCTTTAGAGGGTAAAGAGTTCTTCTGATGTGGAGGGTGAGAAGGCGAGTAGGAAAAAGAAAGCCATCTAACTCAATCAATCTCGATGGTGGCACCCTCTTCGTTGATGTTGGTGTTCATTAATGTTGCCAGCATTAAGTTAGATACGGCTCGATTTGCGGCCTTTGATTTATTTTTTTTTTTTTCGTATGTATGCCGACACTTACTTGTGCAGGAAACCAGGTTAACAGATATGTCATCTATATTTAAAGCCAGAAGGGAGTGGAGGCATGAGCCCTCCTAATGGTCTCTTGGTGCCTTATTTTAGATGTCCTCATGGAGGGACAAGAACTTCACCTCATGAACATCTATGGCCCACAGTCTAAGTGGGACCGGAAGTGTCTCTTTATGAGGATCAAGCCCTATCTTTTTACAAGTCGGCACGTGGTCTTTGGAGGGGACTTTAACCCCTTAACAACAATGGACATAAATGTACGTCATGGTGACGTGGTACTTGGCGCGTAATGACGTACATTTACACACCGCCATGATCGCGAGCATTGGAGTGGTGCTCGTGTCAAGCCAGGCAGGTCCCAGCTGCTATCAGCAGCCAGGGACCCGCCGATAATGGTGGATATCCACGATCGCGCGGATGTCCGTCATTAACCCCTCAGATGCCGTGATCAATACAGCTGCCGCGGGGATCCGATCATCCAGCATGGCGGCCGGAGGTCCCCTCACCTGGCTCCGGCTGTCTCCAAGGGTCTTCTGCTCTGGTCTGAGATCGAGCAGACCAGAGCAGAAGATGACCGATAATACTGATCAGTGCCATGTCATATACATAGCACTGAACAGTATTAGCAATCAACTGTCTCCTATGGGGACATAAAAAGTGTGTTTAAAAAAAAAAAACAGGGAAAAAATGTAAAATAATAAATTAGAAAAAAAACCTCCCCCCAATAAAAAATGTCAACGTCAGTTTTTCCCCATTTTACCCCCCAAAAAAGCGTAAAAAATATAATACACATATTTGGTATCGCCGCGTGCGTAAAAGTCTGAACTATTAAAATATGTTGTTAATTATCCCGTACGGTGAACTGCGTAAACGTAAAAAAAAGTCCAAAATTGCTGTTTTTATGTCCCATTTTATTCAAAATTTTTTTTTATAAAAAATGTATAAAAAGTAAAACCAAAGCAAAAGTGGTACTGATAAAAACTACAGATCATGGCGCAAAAAATGAGCACTCATATCGCCCCATATACAAGAAAATTTGAAAGTTATAGGTGGTCAAAATAGAGCAATTTCAAACATACTAATTTTGTTAAAATGGTTTGAGATTTTTTTAAGCGGTACAATTATAGAAAAGCATATAACATGGGTATCATTTTAATCGTATTGACCCACAGAATAAAGAACACATGTCATTTTTACCGGAAAGTGTACAGCGTGAAAACAAAACCTTCCAAAATTTGCTAAATTGTGGTCTTCTTTTCAATTTTCCCACATAAATAATATTTGTTTGGTTGCGCCGTACATTTTATGGTAAAATAAGTGATGTAATTACAAAGTACAATTGGTGACACAAAAAAACAAGCCCTTATATGGGTCTGTGGATGGAAATATAAGAGAGCTTTGATTTTTAGAAGGCGAGGAGGAAAAAACGAAAATGCAAAAATAAAATTGGTGTGGTCCTTAAGGCCAAAATGGGCCTGGTCCTTAAGGGGTTAATGCTGTCACGAGGTTCCAGAGACAAGCTGACTTATGATAGCGTTGCTCTTAATAGCATAGCGAGTGAGGCTCGTCTGGTGGATGTTCACATCCGGCACACCCCAGGCCACGCGGGATTCACCTATCATAGGGGTAGTTGTAGGTCCAGAATAAACAGGTTTTATTTAAAGGAGGAGGCAGTCTCTTCAGCAGTGTCTGTTGTTGAGGTGGAGTTCTACGATCACTGTTTAATTTTGTTTTCTCTGAATGTCACAGAGATGGGCAGAGGCAATTGGAAGCTCAATTTGTCTCTCTTGGAAGAAGCAGAGATAAGACATTTGAGGATTTTCTTCAGAGCCAGGTACCATTGCTGGGCCTTTGTAGCAGTAAGTCAGAGTGGTGGGAGATCTTCAAGGAAAGGGTTGCGAGATTCTTCCGCCAGCTCTCGGGCCTCAGAAGCCTAAACAGGTACCGATTTGTACCAGGGCCTGAGGAGGAAACTTGAGCACCTTGTCTCGACTGGAGGTAGTCGTGACGATATCTCCAGAGTGCAGTCCTTGCTGATGAAGTGCCAGTACGACGGACACGCATCTTTGGTTTTTGAGAGGGATTACGGGAAGTACCGCTCGCCCGACCCTTACAGAAACTGCAAGATGTCAGTGAATAGTAAAGTTGTCTCAGGACTGATTGATAGTACGGGATCCTTGAAAAGGTCCAGATAAGGGATCCTGGAGGTCATCAGATTCTTTTACTCCCACCTCTAGATTGAGATAAGGGGTCTGCTTTCTTGGCTGAAACCATCCCTGAACCAGGAGTAGACCTCCTCTCTTGACTTTTTGACAGAGATGATCCGGGAAGAGGAAGATGGCGACTGATGGGCTTGCCCTCAAGAAGTTACCCGGTCCAGATGGCTTAACATCTGAGTTCTTTAAGACCTTTAACCCCTTAAGGACGCAGGGTTTTTCAGTTTTTGAATTTTCATTTTTCCTCCTTTCAATTTTCCACCTAAAAATCCATATTATGGCTTCTTTTTTGCGCCACCAATTCTACTTTGCAGTGACATTGGTCATTTTACCCAAAAATCGGAGGCGAAACGGGAAAAAAATTGTGCGACAAAATAGAAGAAAAAACGCCATTTTGTAACTTTTGGGGGCTTCCCTTTCTACGCAGTGCATATTTCGGTAAAAATGACACCTTATCATTATTCTGTAGGTCCATACGATTAAAATGGTACCCTACTTATATAGGTTTAATTTTGTTGTACTTCTGGAAAAAATCATAACTACATGCAGGAAAATTTATACGTTTAAATATGTCCTTCTGACCCCTAAATTTTTTTTATTTTTCCACGTACAGGGCGGTATGAGGGCTAATTTTTTGCACCGTGATCTGAAGTTTTTATCGGTACCATTTTTGTTCTGACTTTTTGATCACTTTTTAGTCATTTTTTTATGGTCTAAAAAGTGACCAAAAATACGCTTTTTTTTGTACTTTGGAATTTTTTACGCCATTGACCGTGCAGTTTAATTAACAATATATTTTTATAGTTCGGACATTTACACACGCGGCGATACCACATATGTTTTCATTTACACTTTTATTTTTTTAATGGTAAAAGGGGGGTGATTCAAACTTTTATTAGGGAAGGGGTTAAATTATCTTTATTAACACTTTATTTATTTTTTTTACTTTTTTTTTTTTTTTGCAGTATTATAGCTCCCATAGGGACCTATAACACTGCACACACTGATCTTTTACACAGATCACTGGCGTGTATTAACACGCCTGTGATCAGGGTTATTGGCTCTTGACTGCTCCTGCCTGGATCTCAGGCACGGAGCAGTCATTCGACAATCGGACTCCGAGGAGGCAGGTACGGGCCCTCCCGGTGTCCTGTAAGCTGTTCGGGACGCCGCGATTTCACCGCGGTGGTCCCGAACAGCCCGACTGAGCAGTTGGGATACTTTCACTTTTGCTTCAGGCGTGGCGGTCAGCTTTGATCACCGCATCTGAAGGGTTAATACAGGGCATCACCGCCTTGGATCAGGCAAAAACATTTGATCGGGTTAACCATGAGTACCTCTGGTCTGTTCTTCTGAGATATGGCCTGCTGGGGGGGGGGGGGGGGGTTTGATTGGCTTAAGACCTTGTATGTAGGTGCAGAGAGTTTCCCGCTTATGAATTGTTGGATTGGCCACTCTTTTGAGGTTTGGTCTGGCGTCCGTCAGGGTTGTCCTTTTGAGCCTGTTGCTGTACGTGTTTGCAATTGATCCTTTTCTTAGGAGGATTGATTGTGGCCCGTTGGCAGGGGTGAGAATGGAGCGCCGGTGCCGGATTCAGCTCTGGGGGTGGTAGCGCATGCTGATGATGTCACTGTGTTTGTCTCCTCACAAGAGGCGGGCCAATGGGTGATCTCAGAGGTAGACCGCTACTCAGAGGCATCCGGTTCCAAGGTCAACCGGGATAAGTGTGAGAGTCTCTGGCTGGGAGGGGGAGATCCTGGTTTTGATCTCCCGGACACCATTCAAGAGCCCCTGGAATCTGCAAAAGTCCTCTGCATCAAATTTGTCCAAGGGCATTACCCCAAACAAAATTGGGACAGCAGGCTTAAGAGCGCCGCTCAGAAGGTTGATTAGTGGAAGGGTTGGTCTTTGACCCTCCGGGAAAGGTTTAACCTGATCAAAACATTCCTGCTCCCTTTGCTGATATACAGTCATGACCGTTAATGTTGGCACCCCTGAAATTTTTCAAGAAAATAAAGTATTTCTCACACAAAAGAATTGCAGTAACACATGTTTTGCTATACACATGTTTATTCCCTTTGTATGTATTGGAACTAAACCAAAAAAGCAAGGAAAAAAGCAAAGTGGACATAATATCACACCAAACTCCAAAAATGGTCTGGACAAAATTATTTGCACCCTTTCAAAATTGTGCAAAAATAAGATTGTTTCAAGCATGTGATGCTCCTTTAACCCCTTAAGGACGTAGCTCATTTTCACACACCCCTCCCATAGACTTGCATTGAGGGGACGGGCGTGACATCACACGGGGGCGGCGTCCTGACGTCACAGACTTCCGTTCCCGTAGTTGCGACTCAGACCCTCCAGCGCTTCCGGACAAAAAACAGGTGGGTGCCGCATGCAATACTGCGGGGGTCCCCAGCGGCGGGACCCCCCGAGATCAGACATCTTATCCCCTATCCTTTGGATAGGGGATAAGATGTCTAGGGTGGGAGTACCCCTTTAACACCCCACAGGTGTTTGACGACTTTTTGTTAAAGTTGGATGTGTAAATGAATTATTATTTTTTCACTAAAATGCAGGTTTTTCCCCAAATTTTACATTTCTACAAGGGGTAATAGGAGAAAATGCCCCCCAAAATTTGTAACCCCATTTCTTCTGAGTATGGAAATACCCCATGTGTGGACGTCAAGTGTTCTGCTGGTGAACTACAATGCTCAGAAGAGAAGGAGCCCCATTGAGATTATGGAGAGAGAATTTGGTTGGAATAGAAGTCGGGGGCCTTGTGCATTTACAAAGACCCCCGTGGTGCCAGAACAGTGGACCCCCACATGTGACCCCATTTTGGAAACTACACCCCTCCCGGAATTTAATAAGGGGCGCAGTAAGTATTTACACCCCACTGGCATTTGACAGATCTTTGGAACAGTGGGCTGTGCAAATGAAAAATTAAATTTTTCATTTTCACGGACCACTGTTACAAAAATCTGTCAGACACCTTTGGGGGGGGGGGGAGTAAATGCTCACTGCACCCCTTATTACATTCCGTGAGAGGTTCAAAATGGGATCACATGTGGGGGGGGGGTCCATTGTTCTGGCACTATGGGGGCTTTGTAAACACACGTGGCCTTCAATTCTGGACAAATTTTCTCTTCAAAATCCCAATGGCGCTCCTTCTCTTCTGAGCATTGTAGTTTGCCCGCAGAGCACTTTACATCCACATATGGGGTATTTCCATACTCAGAAGAAATGGGGTTACAAATTTTGGGGGGCTTTTTTTCCCATTTTTCAATTTTTTTTTTTTCATTTTCCCATCCAGCTGTGGGGTGTTAAAGCTCACTATACCTTCTGTTACATTCCGTGAGGGGTGTGGTTTCCAAAATGGGGTCACATGTGGGTATTTATTTTTTTGCGTTTATGTCAGAACCACTGTAAAATCAGCCACCCCTGTGCAAATCACCAATTTAGGCCTCAAATGTACCTAGTGCGCTCTCACTCCTGAGCCTTGTTGTGCGCCCGGAGAGCATTTTACACCCACATATGGGGTATTTCTGTACTCATGAAAAATTGCGTTACAAATTTTGGGGGTCTTTTTTTCCTTTTATCTCTTGTGAAAATAAAAAGTATGGGACAACACCAGCATGTTAGTGTAAAAAAAATTTTTTTTTTACACTAACCTTCTGATGTAGACCCCAACTTTTCCTTTTCATAAGGGTAAAAGCCCCCCAGAATTTCTAGTGCAATTTCTCCTGAGTACGGAAATACCCCATTTGTGGCCCTAAACTGTTTCCTTGAAATACGACAGGGCTCTGAAATGAGAGAGCGCCATGCGCATTTGAGGACTAAAATAGGGATTGCATAGGGGTGGACATAGGGGTATTCTACGCCAGTGATTCCCCAACAGGGTGCCTCCAGCTGTTGCTAAACTCCCAGCATGCGTGGACAGTCAGTGGCTGTCCAGAAATGCTGGGAGTTGTTGTTTTGCAACAGCTGGAGGCTCCGTTTTGGAAACACTGCCATAGAAACGCTGGGAGTTGTTGTTTTGCAACAGTTAGAGGCTCCATTTTGGAAACACTGCCGTATAATGTTTTTTACTTTTATTGGGGGGGGGGGGGGGACAGTGTAAGGGGGTGTATATGTAGTGTTTTACCCTTTATTATGTGTTAGTGTAGTGTTTTTAGGGTACATTCGCACTGGCGCAGTGAGTTTCCCGCTAGGAGTTTGCACTGCGGCAGAAAGTTTGCCGCAGCTGAAACTTGAAGCAGGAAACTTACTGTAAACCTGCCGGTGTGAATGTACCCGGTACATTCACATGGGGGGGGCGGCAAACCTCCAGCTGTTGCAAAACTACTGTTGCAACAGCTGGAGGCACACTGGTTGGAAAGCCTTCAGTTAGGTTCTGTTACCTAACTCAGTATTTTCTAACCAGGGTGCCTCCAGCTGTTGCAAAACTACAACTCCCAGCATGTACTGATCACCGAAGTGCATGCTGGGAGATGTAGTTATGCAATAGTAGAAGGTACGCAACTACAACTCCCAGCATGGCGAGACAGCTGTTTGCTGTTTGGGCATGCTGGGATTTGTAGTTTTGCAAGATCTGGAGGACTACAGTTTATAGATCACTGCAAAGTTATCTGCAAACTGCAGCCCTCTAAATCTTGCAAAACTACAAATCCCAGCATGCCCAAACAGCTGTCTGGGCATGCTGGGAGTTGTAGTTTTGCAGCCCATCAGGTAAGGGACCTCCGCCGCCACCGCCGATCACGCTACAGTTCCCCTGTTCTGCACGGAGTACCGTCGGTGGGCAGGACGGGTGGAAGAGAACTTTAACACCCCCCCGCCCCCGATCTGCTATTGGTCGTCGCTTCTTGACCAATAGCATGGATAGGAGGGGTGGCACCCCTGCCACTTAACTCCTATCCCTTCGTGAGGGTGGGTGTAGGGCTGGGCGGTATACCGGTTCATACCTAATACCGACATTTTTGTTCTGCACGATATGAATTTTAACCCATACCGTAATACCGGTTTGGCCCCTCCCTCTCGGGAATGAATTAGCCCAGCGCTGCGCTGTCCCCACATCGGGAAACTAATCATATGTTGCCCGAGCGCTGTTCTGCCCCCCCAATTAATTATCAGCCCAGCGCTGTCCCCATCCTCCTGTTTGTTGCGGACGCCAGCGCTGACACTCTATACCAGTGGTCTTCAACCTGTGGACATCCAGATGTTGCAAAACTACAACTCTCAGCATGCATACTGGGAGTTGTAGTTTTGCAACATCTGGAGGTCCGCAGGTTGAAGACCACTGCTCTATACTGTGTGGTATCCCTATGCCCTGGCTTCAAAAACTAAACAAAATAAACTTTATCTTACCTCCCGTTGGTCAGGTACCTGCCTCATCTGCTTCCTAGGGAATGGAACATCGGACAGCCGTCAGCCTATCACCGGCCGCAGCGATGTTCCGCCTCGGCCGCTGATAGGCTGAGCCCACTGTCATGTAAGAAGCTGTCCAGAGCTCCTTACATGACAGTGGGCTCAGCCTATCAGCAGCCGAGGCGGAACATCGCTGCGGCCGGTGATAGGCTGATGGCTGTCCGACGTTCCCGTCCCCAGCGTAAGGCCGACGTCGGAACATGCGTTAGTTTATTTTGTTTACCTTGTGTCAGCACCGGCGGCCACAACAAACAGCACGATGAGGGCAGGGCTCGCAGGTGAAATGTGAGTATTTACCCCAATGGGGGCAGCGCTGGGCTGATAATTGGGGGAGGGGGCAGAACAGCACAGCGCTGGGCTGATAATTAATTTTGGGGGGAGGAGGAAATACCGTCATATACCGTGATACACACATTTGGTCATACCACCCAGCCCTAGGGGGGTGTCTTGGACACCCCCAATCCCCCTGATTTTCCGGGTCACCAGACACCGGTATGACCCGGATCCGCCGAAAGTCGTCGGTCTGAATTGACTCAGGACCCCCCTGGTCATATGCACGGGATGCCTGCTGATGGATATCAGCAGTCATCCCGGTCCCCAACCGGCTAGCGGCGGGGAGCGGAATTCCCACGGGCGAATCCAGATGCCCTACGTCCTTAAGGACATGGGATGCAGGGCTTATGCATACGCCCGGCGTCCTGGACAGGTTAAACTCACCTTGGGCAAGAAACAGGTGTGGGCAATATAAAAATCACACTTGAAAGCAGATAAAATGAAGAGAAGTTCACTTAGTCTTTGCATTGTGTGTCTGTGTGTGCCACACTAAGCATGGACAACACAAAGAGGAGAAGAGAACTGCCTGAGGACTTGAGAACCAAAATTGTGGAAAAATATTGACAATCTCAAGGTTACAAGTCCATCTCCAGAGATCTAGATTTGCCTTTGTCCAGTGTGCAACATTATCAAGAAGTTTGCAACCCATAGCCCTGTAGCTAATCTCCCTGGGCGTGGACGGAGGAGAACAATTGATGAAAGTTGTCAACGAAGGATAGTCCGGATGGTGGATAAGCAGCCCCAAACAAGTTCCAAATATATTCAAGCTGTCCTGCAGGCTCAGGGAGCATCAGTGTCAGCGCGAACAATCCATCAACATTTAAGTGAAATGAAACGCTATGGCAGGAGACCCAGGAGGACCCCAAGACTACATTTTGTGGACAGATGAGACCAAGATAGAGCTTTTTGGTAAAGCACATCATTCTACTTTTCACCGAAAACGGAATGAGGCCTACAAAGAAAAGAACACAGTACCTACAGTGAAATATGGTGGAGGTTCAATGATTTGGGGTTGTTTTGCTGCCTCTGGCACTGGGTGCCTTGAATGTGTGCAAGGCATCATGAAATCTGAGGATTACCAATGGATTTTGGGTTGCACTGTACAGCCCAGTGTTAGAAAGCTGGGTTTGCACACGAGATCTTGGGTCTTCCAGCAGGACAATGACCCCAAACATACATCAAAAAGCACCCAGAAATTGATGCCAACAAAGCGCTAGAGAGTTCTGAAGTGGCCAGCAATGAGTCCAGATCTAAATCCCATTGAACACCTGTGGAGAGATCTTAAAATTGCTGTTGGGAAAAGGCGCCCTTCCAATAAGAGAGACCTGGAGCAGTTTGCAAAGGAAGAGTGGTCCAACATTTCGGCTGAGAGGTGTAAGAAGCTTATTGATGGTTATAAGAAGCGACTGATTTCAGTTCTGTTTTCCAAAGGGTGTGCAACCAAATTTTAAGTTAGGAAAAATGTCATATATTTTCTCCCGCTCTATCCACAGGTACTGGTGGATAGTGCGGGAGACACTGATTAAAACGAGCCCTACCTTGGTCTGTTCCGCACCGCCATTCGTCCGCAATTGTAGTTTTAATCTCTGTGTATATCCTGCTGTAACTGGCAAGGGCGGGGCTTCTGCGGACTAACTGACACTGACGTCAGCGCCGCTCATGAATATTCATCCCCCCTCCCTCTGGTTAGGAGCGGCGAAGAGAGGGAGAACAGGAGGGAGGGGGGATGAATATTCATGAGCGGCGCTGACGTCGGTGTCAGTTAGCCGGCAGAAGCCCCGCCCTTACCAGTTACAGCAGGATATACACAGAGATTAAAACTACAATTGCGGGCGAACGGCGGCACAGATCAGACCAAGGTAGGGCTTGTTTTAATCCGCGTCTCCCGCACTATCCACCAGTACCTGTGGATAGTGCGGGAGAAAATATGTGACAGTTTTCCTTTAAGGGTGCCAGTAATTTTGTCCAGTCCATTTTGGGAGTTTGGTGTGACATTATGTCCAATTTGCTTTTTTTTTTTCCTCCCTTTTTTGATTTAGTTCCAATACACAGAAAGGGAATAAACATGTGTATAGCAAAACATGTGTTAATGCAATCCTTTTCTGTGAGAAATACTTAACTTTCTTGAAAAATTTCAGGGGTGCCAACATTTACGGCCATGACTGTATCTGGGCAGTGTATGTATGTAGCCAGAACCTCTCTGGACCCGGATCTACAGTGTGTTCTTCCAAATGTTATGGGGGAATAGACTGAACCTAGTGGAGAGAGGTTACTTAACGTACAAGGAGACTAGGGGGGTTGTGTTTTGTCAACCCCATGGTATTCCTAGTGAATACCTTTCTTAAGACCAATATTGCAAACCTCTGTAAAGAGAGGGCTCTTCCGTGGGTAGCCTCCTGTAGGGGATTGCTTCGGCCTTTTCTTCCAGGAATGGGAGACAGGAGGCCAAGTGAAGGATCTTCACAGACTAAATGGGCATCTCCCGACTTAAGCAACTCCGGTACTGAAGGTTATTCGTCGGGGGGGTCTGGGGATGTGGGAGATTAGGAAATTCCTTGACAAGAAGGTTCTTTCGTCTCATTTCCAGGGGCCATTGGCCCTCAAGGATTGCCCAAGTCGGGAACTGGCGGTTGGTTTAGGGCTTTTGAATTCTATCAGGATCCCCTTGAAGTTTTGGGACTTGACTTGGCGCTGCTTCCATGGGAAACTGTGTGAGGGACAATCTGCAGTGCAGGAGCTCTGAGGACTGGGGATGTCCCCGCAAGGAGTGTGGAGGCATGCTGGAAAGCATGGAGCATTTTCTGCTTCATTGTCCCGGTTTACAACAGGGTGGGTGCTTCCATTGGTTAACCTAGGCTGGCCAGTCTCTCCTATCCGGAATGGGCCTATGGGGCATTCAGAAACCTTGGAGGCTGGAACTGGTGCACTTTATTCCTAGTTAGCTCAACGGTCAGGTACTACACGTGGAATGCACAGTGTTTAGTGTCGAAGCTGCGTAAAATCCTCCCTATGGATGAGGTGGTTAGGAACATTCTTGGTGACCTGGTGAAGGTGCGTTCTCTGGAGTAAGAGAGGCTGGGTGCTGGCAGGGCCTCTCGTCTGTGGTGAGGCTCTGCCTCTAAAGTGCCTTAGCCTGTTGTCTCCCCCTGGTGGTGGGCTGCTGCTGACACATTAGTCTTTTTGTTTTGTGCTGTAAGTATTTGGTAACATAGGGCTTGCAGGTGCTGAACTTGGAATTTGTGTGGCTGGAAAGCCTCATTGTTGTTTGGCTTGTATAGTTTGTACTATTTTTGTATATATTTCTGTATGTGTATATACAGTGACCCCCCGACTTATGATGGCCCCGACATATGATCATTTCAACATATGATGGCCTCTCAGAGCCCATCGTATGTTGAAGGCAGCCTCGACATATGATGCTGCTGTGTGTCGGGGCCATCGTACAAACAGCTATCTGACAGCGCTGACAACTTCAGCAACTGACAGTTGTTTAACCTCTTCAGGACATAGGGCGTATGGATACGCCCTGCATCCCGAGTCCTTAAGGACCGAGGGCGTATCCATACGCCCGTGGGAATTCCGGCCCCCACCGCTAGCCGGTTGGGGACCGGAGCCGGATGCCTGCTGAAATCGTTCAGCAGGCATCCCGGCATATTGCCCAGGGGGGTCATTATGTCCCCCCATGTCGGCGATCGCCGCAGATCGCTGGACAATTCAGTCCAGCGATCTGCGGCGATTCCGGGTCAATCGGGTCTCCAGTGACCCGGTGACCCAGAATCTCTGGCTGTTCGGGGCCGTCAGAGACGGCCCCGAACAGCCAGAGTCTGCAGGAGTGAGGTGGCACTGGTGCCACCTCACGATCGCCCTGATTCGTCGGCCGGATTACCGGCCGACCAATCAGGGCGCCTGCTGCGGGTGTCACTCCCGCACCCGCTCCGCCCCTCTTCTGGAGGACGTGAGCGGGTGCGGGACGTGCACCCCGGGTGCTGGGGACCCCGATCCCCGGCGCCCCTGTTGGGATCGGGGCCCCAGGAGCAGCGGCGGCGGCGGGACTGACCTGCATCGTCTGGATCGTTGGAGGTGAGTGACAGCCTCCTGCTGTTGCTTAGCAACAGCTCCCAGCATGCAAAAAGGGCATGCTGGGAGCTGTAGTTATGCAACAGCAGGAGGCAGACCACCACAACTCCCAGCATTCCCTTATGGGCATGCTGGGACTTATGGTTTTGCAACAGCTGGAGGCACATTCTTTCTATGGAAAAGTGTACCTTCAGCTGTTGTCTAACTACAACTCCCAGCTTGCACAAACAGCTAAAGTGCATGCTGGGAGTTGTAGTGGTGCATCTGCTGGTTGCATAACTACAACTCCCAGCATGCCCGTTGGCTGTCGGTGACTGCTGAGAGTTGTAGTTTTGCAACAGCTGAAGGCACACTGGTTGTGAAACTCATTTTTTTTTTACCTAACTCAGTGTTTCACGACCGGTGTGCCTCCAGCTGTTGCAAACTACAACTCTCAGCAGTCACCGTACACCATGCACCGTACATGCTGGGAGTTGTAGTTTTGCAACAGCTGGAGGCACACTGGTTGTGAAACACTGAGTTAGGTCACAAACTCCGTGATACATAACCAGTGTGCCTACAGTTGTTGCAAAACTGCAACTCTCAGCAGTCACCGACAGCCAACGGGCATGCTGGGAGTTGTAGTTATGCAACAGCTGGATGTCCCCCCCAATGTGAACGTACAGGGTACACTCACATGGGCGGAGGATTACAGTAAGTATCTGGCTGCAAATTTGAGCTGCCGCAAACTTTCTGCTGCAGCTCAAATTGCCAGCGAGAAACTACTGTGAACCCCCGCCCGTGCGACTGTACCCTAAAAACACTACACTACACTAACACAAAATAAAATAAAAAGTAAAAAACACTACATATACACATACCCCTACACAGCCCCCCTCCCCTCCCCAATAAAAATGAAAAACGTCTGGTACGCCACCGTTTCCAGAACGGAGCCTCCAGCTGTTGCAAAACAACTCCCAGTATTGTCGGACAGCCGTTGACTGTCCAGGCATGCTGGGAGTTTTGCAACAGCTGGAGGCACCCTGTTTGGGAATCACTGGCATAGAATACCCCTATGTCCACCCCTATGCAATCCCTAATTTAGGCCTCAAATGCGCATGGCGCTCTCACTTTGGTGCCCTGTCGTATTTCAAGGCAACAGTTTAGGGTCACATATGGGGTATCGCCGTACTCGGGATAAATTGTGTTACAAATTTTGGGGGGTATTTTCTGCTTTTACCCTTTTTAAAAATGTAAAATTTTTGGGAAAACAAGCATTTTAGGTAAAAAAAATATTTTTTTTTTACATATGCAAAAGTCGTGAAACACCTGTGGGGTATAAAGGTTCACTTAACCCCTTGTTACGTTCCCCCAGGGGTCTAGTTTCCAAAATGGTATGCCATGTGGGTTTTTTTTTGCTATCCTGGCACCATAGGGGCTTCCTAAATGCGGCATGCCCCCAGAGAAAAATTTGCGTTCAAAAAGCCAAATGTGACTCCTTCTCTTCTGAGACCTGTAGTGCGCCAGCAGAGCACTTCTCACCCCCATATGGGGTGTTTTCTGAATCGGGAGAAATTGGGCTTCAAATTTTTAGGGGTATTTTCTGCTATTACCCTTTTTAAAAATAAAAAATTTTGGGAAAACAAGCATTTTAGGTAAATTTTTTTTTTTTTTTTTTACATTTGCAAAAGTCGTGAAACACCTGTGGGGTATTAAGGTTCACTTTATCCCATGTTACATTCCCCGAGGGGTCTAGTTTCCAAAATGGTATGCCATGTGGTTTTTTTTTGCTGTTCTGGCACCATAAGGGCTTCCTAAAGGTAACATGCCCCCCAAAAACCATTTCAGAAAAACGTACTCTCCAAAATCCCCTTGTCGCTCCTTCCCTTCTGAGCCCTCTACTGCGCCCGCCGAACACTTTACATAGACATATGAGGTATGTGCTTACTCGAGAGAAATTGGGCTACAAATAAAAGTAAAAATTTTGTCCTTTTACCCCTTGTAAAAATAAAAAAATTGGGTCTACAAGAACATGTGAGTGTAAAAAATGAAGATTGTGAATTTTCTCCTTCACTTTGCTGCTATTCGTGTGAAACACCTAAAGGGTTAAAACGCGGACTGAATGTCATTTTGAATACTTTGGGGGGTGTAGTTTTTATAATGGGGTCATTTATGGGGTATTTCTAATATGAAGACCCTTCAAATCCACTTCAAACCTGAACTGGTCCCTGAAAAATACTGAGTTTGAAAATTTTGTGAAAAATCGGAAAATTGCTGCTGACCGTTGAAGCCCTCTGATGTCTTCCAAAAGTAAAAACAAGTCTATTTTATGATGCAAACATAAAGTAGACATATTGTATATGTGAACCAAAAAAAAATGTATTCGTAATATCCATTTTCCTTACAAGCAGAGAGCTTCAAAGTTAGAAAAATGCTAAATTTTCAAATTTTTCATCAAATTTACGGATTTTTCACCAAGAAAGGATGCAAGTATCGACAAAAATTTACCACTATGTTAAAGTAGAATATGTCACGAAAAAACAATCTCGGAATCAGAATGATAACTAAAAGCATTCCAGAGTTATTAATGTTTAAAGTGACAGTGGTCAGATGTGCAAAAAACGCTCCGGTCCTTAAGGCCAAAATGGGCTCCATCCTGAAGGGGTTAATGTGTCCCGTTCTGCCTCCTGTTACTCACATGCTGTCCTGCTAACTCACGCAGGCTTCCACTGTGAGCTCCATGTAAGCCCCGCCCCCCAGTGCAGCCATAGCCAATAGCCTGTAGCATCTTGCTGCAGGCATCCAATGAGCTGCTGGCTGCCCTCCCCTTCCTTTCCTATAGAGCTGTAGTCGGCAGGATCGTAATGGAGGACATTCTGTCCCCCCCCTGAAGGTATTAAAAGAACTGTACAGTACTGTATGCGATGTCACACATCACATACAATACATAGACACACTATACACCCCATACATCAATGTTTCCCTATCAGTGTGCCTCCAGCTGTTGCAAAACTATAACTCCCAGCATGCCCAGACAGTCAATGGCTGTACATGCATGCTGGGAGTTGTAGTTGTGCAACAGCTGGAGGCACCCTGGTTTGTTAAACACTCCACTCCACATACAATGGTCATCCCAGAACCAATTAGCAGTTTCCCATAGAGATATGTATTCAACATACAATGGTTCCAAGGCCCCAGAACCAATTACCATTTTTACATAGACATATGTACTCGACATATGATGGTTTCAACATATGATGGTTCTCCTGGAACCAATTAATATCATATGTTGAGGGACCACTGTATATATATTTGTTTATATACTTAGTGATTGTATATTAGCATATTTATTATTTTTTTTTTCTAAGGGTACGGGTTTAGGTTGGTCGGTGGGAAAAAGGGGGAGGAGTTTTTCTATGGTACTCTATATATACAAAAAATCCTGGACTGGTTCATGGGCGTCAGTTATCATGTACTGGGGGCATGGGATAGGGACCAGCTCAGCGCCAACAAAAAAAATGATTATAGTATTTTCCGTGTGTGGTGTTTTTGGTAGTTTGTGGCACAAATTAATAATTTTTTATTTATTTATTAATTTATTTTGGCTGAGAAAAATGCAACCGGGCCAGGGGTTTTTAGTTTAATTATTAGTATTAAGGTTGTAATTATTATGATTATTATTTTTAAGTATTGTTTACTAGTTTACATTCGTGGGGTTGATATTATAGTGATGTGTTTGGTGAGAATGTGGCTGGACCAGGAAATGCTTTGATGGACATTTAAAGGGGTATTCCAGGAAAAAACTTTTTTTTTTTTTTTTATCAACTGGCTCCAGAGAGTTACAGATTTGTAAATTACTTCTATTAAAAATCTTAATTCTTTCAATAATTGTCAGCTGCTGAAGTTGAGTTGTTGTTTTCTGTCTGGCAACAATGCTCTCTGCTGACATCTCTGCTTGTCTCGGGAACTGCACAGAGTAGAAGAGGTTTGCTATGGGGATTTGCTTCTAAACTGGGCGGTTCCCGAGACACGTGTCATCAGAGAGTACTTAAACAGACAAGAACATCTCAACCTCAGCAGCTCATAAGTACTGAAAGCATTAAGATTTTTTAATAGAAGTAATTTACAAATCTGTTTAACTTTCTGGAGCCAAAGTTTTTTCCTGGATAACCCCTTTAACCTGTTGGGGACGAAGGGCGTATGCATACGCCCTTGCGTCCTGGTACTTAAGGACGAAGGGCGTATCCATTCGCCCGTGGGACTTTCGGTCCCCACTGGGCCGGACCGGGGTGACTGCTGATATCGATCAGCAGGCACCCCGCGCAAATGCCTAGGGGGTCATCAGACATCTCTTTGCTGTCTGGGCATGCTGGGATTTGTAGTTTTGCAACATCTGGAGGGTCACAGTTTGGAGATCAGTGGTCTATAAATTGTAGCCCTCCAGATGTTGCAAAACTGCAAATCCCAGCATGCCCAAACAGCTGTCTCGGCAAGCTGGGAGTTGTAGTTGCGTACCTCCAGCTATTGCATAACTACATCTCCCAGCATGCCCTTTGGCGATCAGTACATGCTGGGTGTCGTAGTTTTGCAACAGCTGGAGGCACACTGGTTGGAAAATACTGAGTTACCTGTGAGGCCTGCTATATATAAACCAGCAAGGGTGGGGCTTGTAACCTGTCTCCCCCCTCCCATTGTATGTGTGCTGAGTTCACACTGGAGGCGACTGGGGAGCAGTCTGCAAGTTGGACCTTAGGCTGCTGTATATCTGGTTCCTGGTTCTATGCATCTGGCCAGGCAAAAAAGGTTAGTGGTTGGGTCCCGCATCACATGAGAAACCTTGGCGTGGTGTGCGGGCTCAGGTATGTCTTTCATATAAGGATATACTGGCTAATGTCTCATTTTTACATCAGTTTTGAGGATAAGCTAATATCATTGTATATATTTACCACAGGATTGAAACCCCACTTTTGTCCATAGGTGCGGGTCCTCTACCCCATTGTATGAGTGCACAATTGCACTTGGGGTTGAGCACCTGTTATCACCTTGAGACTACGTTGTTTTGTTTTTCAAAATACTGAGTTAGGTGACAGAACCTAACTGAAGGTATTCCAACCAGTGTGCCTCCAGCTGTTGCAAAAGTACAACTCCTCAGTACATGCTGGGAGTTGTAGTTTTGAAACAGCTGGAGGTTGGCCTCCCATGTGATTGTACAGGGTACATTCACACAGGCAGGTTTACAGTAAGTTTCCTGCTTCAAGTTTGAGCTGTGGTAAATTTTTCGCCGCAGCGCAAACTCCTAGTGGGAAACTCACCATAACCCGCCAGTGCGAATCTACCCTAAAAACACTACACTACACTACACTAACACATAATAAAGGGTAAACCACTACATATACACCCCCTTACACTGTCCCCCCCCCCCCCCTATTGTACGGCAGTGTTTCCAAAACGGAGCCTCCAGCCACTGACTATCCAGACATGCTGGGAATTTAGCAACAGCTGGAGGCACTCTGTTTGGGAATCACTGGCGTAGAATACCCCTATGTCCACCCCTATGCAATCCTTAATTTAGTCCTCAAATGCGCATGTGCATGATGGGTGATTAAAGTTGTTTCTACCCTCCGAGTGTGTCCAGCGCCCCCTGATGTCCTCCACCTCCTTGGAGGCTCCTTGTGTTCTTTGT
The DNA here is from genome assembly GCF_029499605.1 of Hyla sarda. Classification (NCBI taxonomy): domain Eukaryota; kingdom Metazoa; phylum Chordata; class Amphibia; order Anura; family Hylidae; genus Hyla; species Hyla sarda. The sequence continues at coordinate 69,215,037 of NC_079200.1, forward strand.
GCATCTATCTGAAGGTGGACCGGCTGCCGGCATACTTACACACAAGTCTTTTTCCATTGTTACACTTGGCGAGTGTAACAGTCTGGGTGAGCATTGTAATTACCTCTGTTCACCCTGGTTTTTAGTGGTAATGCGCTAGGTAGCGCCCTCTCTATTCCTTTGCTCAAATGTGCATGTGCTCTCTCACTTCAGAGCCCTGTCGTATTTCAAGGAAACAGTTTAGGGCCACATATGGGGTATTTCTGTACTCGGGAGAAATTGCACTACAAATTTTGGTGGGCTTTTTCTCCTTTTAACCCTTATGAAAAGGAAAAGTTGGGGGCTACACCAGCCTGTTAGTGTATACTTTTTATTTTCACAAGCAGTAAAAGGAAAAAAAGACCCCCAAAATTTGTAACGCAATTTCTCCTGAGTACGGAAATACCCCATATGTGGGCGTAAAATGCTCTGCGGGCGCACAACAAGGCTCAGGAGTGAGAGCGCACTATGTACGTTTGAGGCCTAAATTGGTGATTTGCACAGGGGTGGCTGATTTTACAGCGGTTCTGACATAAACACAAAAACATAAATACCCACATGTGACCCCCATTTTGGAAACTACACCCCTCACGGAACGGGACAAGGGGTATAGTGAGCCTTAACACCCCACAGGTGTTTGACGCAGGAAACTTACTGTAAACCTGCCTGTGTGAATGTACCCTGTACAATCACATGGGAGGCCAACCTCCAGCTGTTTCAAAACTACAACTCCCAGCATGTACTGAGGAGTTGTACTTTTGCAACAGCTGGAGGCACACTGGTTGGAATACCTTCAGTTAGGTTCTGTCACCTAACTCAGTATTTTGAAAAACAAAACAACGTAGTCTCAAGGTGATAACAGGTGCTCAACCCCAAGTGCAATTGTGCACTCATACAATGGGGTAGAGGACCCGCACCTATGGACAAAAGTGGGGTTTCAATCCTGTGGTAAATATATACAATGATATTAGCTTATCCTCAAAACTGATGTAAAAATGAGACATTAGCCAGTATATCCTTATATGAAAGACATACCTGAGCCCGCACACCACGCCAAGGTTTCTCATGTGATGCGGGACCCAACCACTAACCTTTTTTGCCTGGCCAGATGCATAGAACCAGGAACCAGATATACAGCAGCCTAAGGTCCAACTTGCAGACTGCTCCCCAGTCGCCTCCAGTGTGAACTCAGCACACATACAATGGGAGGGGGGGAGACAGGTTACAAGCCCCACCCTTGCTGGTTTATATATAGCTCTGGAATGCTTTTAGTTATCATTCTGATTCCGAGATTGTTTTTTCGTGACATATTCTACTTTAACTTAGTGGTAAAATTTTATGGTAACTTGCATCCTTTCCTTGTGAAAAATCCTAAAATTTGATGAAAAATTTGAAAATTTTGCATTTTTCTAACTTTGAAGCTCTCTGCTTGTAAGGAAAATGTATATTACAAATAAAAAATTTTTTTATTCACATATACAATATGTCTACTTTATGTTTGCATCATAAAAGTGACAAGTTTTTACTTTTGGAAGACACCAGAGGGCTTCAAAGTTCAGCAGCAATTTTCCAATTTTTCACAAAATTTTCAAACTCACTATTTTTCAGGGACCAGTTCAGGTTTGAAGTGGATTTGAAGGGTCTTCATATTAGAAATACCCCACAAAAGACCCCATTATAAAAACTGCACCCCCCAAAGTATTCAAAATGACATTCAGTCATCATTTTAACCCTTTAGGTGTTTCACAGGAATAGAAGCAAAGTGAAGGAGAAAATTCACAATCTTCATTTTTTACACTCGCATGTTCTTGTAGACCCAATTTTTGAATTTTTACAAGGGGTAAAAGGAGAAAATGTATACTTATATTTGTAGCCCAATTTCTTTTGAGTAAGCACATACCTCGTATGTCTATGTAAAGTGTTCGGCGGGCGCAGTAGAGGGCTCAGAAGGGAAAGAGCGACAAGGGGATTTTGGAGAGTACGTTTTTCTGAAATGGTTTTTGGGGGGCATGTTGCATTTAGGAAGCCCCTATGGTGCCAGAACAGCAAAAAACCCTCACATGGCATACCATTTTGGAAACTAGACCCCTTGAGGAACATAACAAGGAATAAAGTGAGCCTTAATACCCCACAGGTGTTTCACGACTTTTGCATATGTAAAAAAAAAAATTTTTTTTTTCACTAAAATGTGTTTCCCCCCAAATTTCACATTTTTCCAAGGGTTAATAGCAGGAAATACCCCCCAATATTTGTAAGCCCTTCTCTTCTGAGTATAGAGGTACCCCATAAGTTGACCTGAAGTGCACTATGGGCGAACTACAATGCTCAGAAGAGAAGGAGTCATATTTGGCTTTTTGAGAGCAAATTTTGCTCGGGGGGCATGTCTCATTTAGGAAGCCCCTATGGTGCCAGAACAGCAAAAAAAAAACACATGGCATACCATTTTGGAAACTAGACCCCTTGAGGAATGTAATAAGGAATAAAGTGAGCCTTATTACACCACAGGTGTTTCACGACTTTTGCATATGTAAAAAAAATAATAATAAATTTCCACTAAAATGTGTGTTTCCCCCCAAATTTCACATTTTTGCAAGGGTTAATAGCAGGAAATACCCCCCAATATTTGTAACCCCTTCTCTTCTGAGTATGGAGGTACCCCATAAGTTGACCTGAAGTGCACTAGGGGCGAACTACAATGCTCAGAAGAGAAGGAGTCATATTTGGCTTTTTGAGAGCAAATTTTGCTCGGGGGGCATATCGCATTTAGGAAGCCCCTCTGGTGCCAGAACAGCAAAAAAAAAAACACATGGCATACCATTGTGGAAACGAGACCCCTTGAGGAACGTAACAAGGGGTACAGTGAACATTTGCCCCCCACTGGTGTCTGACAGATCTTTGGAACAGTGGGCTGTACAAGTTTTCATTTTCACGGACCACTGTTCCAAAGATCCGTCAGACACCTGTGGGGGGTAAATTCTCACTGCACCCCTCATTACATTCCGTGAGGGGTGTCGTTTCCGAAATGGGGTCACATGTGGGGTTTTGTTTTTTTTGCGTTTGTCAAAACCGCTGTAACAATCAGCCACCCCTGTGCAAATCACCTCAAATGTACATGGCGCACTCTCCCTTCTGGGCCTTGTTGTGCGCCCCCAGAGCACTTTGCGCTCACATATGAGGTATCTCTGTAGTCAGGAGAAATTGCGTTACAAATTTTGGGGGGCTTTTTTCCCTTTTACCTCTTGTGAAAATGTAAAGTATAGGGCAACATCAGCATGTTAGTGTAAAAAATTAAATTTTTTTACACTAACATTCTGGTGTAGACCCCAACATTTCCTTTTCATGAAGGGTTAAAGAAGAAAAAGCCCCCCAAACCTTATAACGTAATTTCTCCCGAGTACGGCGATACCCCATATGTCGCCCTAAACTGTTGCCTTGAAATACGACAGGGCTCCAAAGTGAGAGCGCCGTGCGCATTTGAGGCCTAAATTAGGGATTTGCATAGGGGTGGACATAGGGGTATTCTACACCAGTGATTCCCAAACAGGGTACCTCCAGCTGTTGTAAAACTCCCAGCATGCGTGGACAGTCAACGGCTGTCCGGCAATACTGGGAGTTGTTGTTTTTCAACAGCTGGAGGCTCTGCTTTGGAAACAGTGGCGTACCGGACGTTCTTATTGGGGGAGGGGGGCTGTGTAGGGGTATGTGTATATGTAGTGTTTTTAACTTTTTATTTTATTTTGTGTTAGTGTAGTGTAGTGTTTTTAGGGTACAGTCACATGGGCGGGGGATTACAGCGAGTTTCCCGGCGCAAAATTTGCTGCATCTCAAAATGCGAGAAACCCACTGTAAAAGCCTCGCCCATGTGAATGTACCCTGTACATTCACTGGGGGGGGGGGGGGGGGGGGGGTGCACCAGCTGTTGCACAACCACAACTCCCAGCATGCATGGTCTGTTAGTGCATGCTGGGAGTTATAGTTTTGCAACAGCTGGAGGCACACAGGTTAGGAAACACTGAGTTAGAAACAGACAATGTTTCCCAACCAGTGTGTCTCCAGTTGTTGCAAAACTACAACTCCCAGCATGCCCAGACAGCTGAAGGGCATGCTGGGAGTTGTAGTTCGGCAACATCTGAAGGGCCAGATGTTGCTGAACTAAAACTCCCAGCATGCCTGGACAGTCAGTGCATACTGGGAGTTGTAGTTTTGCAACAGCTGGAAGAGCACAGATTGGAGACCATTATACAATGGTCTCCAAACTGGGGCCCTCCAGATGTTGCAAAACTACAACTCCTAGCATGCATGGTCTGTTAGTGCATGCTGGGAGTTATAGTTTTGCAACAGCTGGAGGCACACAGGTTAGGAAACACTGAGTTAGAAACAATGTTTCCCAATTAGTGTGTCTCCAGTTGTTGCAAAACTACAACTCCCAGCATGCCCAGACAGCTGAAGGGCATGCTGGGAGTTGTAGTTCGGCAACATCTGAAGGGCCAGATGTTGCTGAACTAAAACTCCCAGCATGCCTGGACAGTCAGTGCATGCTGGGAGTTGTAGTTTTGCAACAGCTGGAAGAGCACAGATTGGAGACCATTATACAATGGTCTCCAAACTGGGGCCCTCCAGATGTTGCAAAACTACAACTCCCAGCATGCCCAGACAGCCAAAGGCTGTCTAGGCATGCTGAGAGTTGTAGTTTTCAGACTCCTAGAAGCAGCAGTGAAGATCTTCACTGCTGCTTCTGAGGACCATGTACTTACCTGCCGGTCCCGTCGCTGCTCGTCCACGTGGCCGGTCCTGCCGCTGCTCCTCGGTCCCGCCAGGTAAGTCCGCCGGTCCCCTGATGTTCCCCTCCTATGCCGCAGGTCCCCGCGAGCCCCCGCAGCCATCGTCCCCCGTTCTGCCCGACTTCCAGGGGCGGGCAGTGCGGGGGATCTGAACTTTCACCCCAGATCACTGTGATTGGTCCACAGGGACCAATCACAGTGATCGCTGACCAGGACCATCAATGGATGGTCCTGGGGGTGAAGCAGAAGTTGTCCCCTGCTGGAAACAGCGGGACTTCTGCCAGTTAACCCGTGCGATGCTGCGCATCGCCGGGTTAACTGAATGTCATTTATAAACGCTGGGATGCACGAACGCACTGCACAACCCGGCGTTTATATATGACATTCTGCGGGAAGGGGTTAATGCATAAAGTGAAAGTGGTCAGATTTGCAAAAAATGCTCCCGCCCTTAGGGTTATAATGGGCTCCATCCCCAAGGGGTTAAGGACTTATATGGACTCATTACTTGTATATATGGTATGTTGTTTGTATTATTGTTATGGTGTCTGTTTATAATTGTTGTAATGTTTTATATTTTTAAATAAAAGATCTACAGGATATAACTCAGGATCAGTACAGGGTAAGTAATGTAATGTATGTACACAGTGACCTCACCAGCAGAATAGTGAGTACAGCTCTGGAGTATAATACAGGATATAACGCAGGATCAGTACAGGATAAGTAATTTAATGTATGTACACAGTGGCCCTCATTTGCTATTCTAAACCCGACTTCTTTTGTCGGGTTTTTTTGTCGCATCTTTGTCTGCGCCATGTCGCACACATCGTACTCCAGTCTGCGACACGATGTGACATTTTTTCCCAACGGACCCGATGTGGATTCTCCCAAACCCGAAAAAGGGGCGTAACCCGACATTTCTGAGCTTTCCCACGTATTTATAAAGATTTCCAACCCGAATTTGTTGAATTGTTGTGGATTTTTCCCGACAGCTCAGAGGAGTTGGAAACCAAAACCAACAAAGCGCACGTGCGACAAACAGGATGCAACATAATAATAAATACCAGGGGAAAAAAGCAGTCGGGTAAGAAAGCAACATAGACTTACAACCCGATTTTCTAAATAAATGAGGGCCAGTGACTCCACTAGCAGAATAGTGAGTACAGATCTGGAGTATAATACAGGATATAACTCAGGATCAGTAGAGGATAAATAATGTAATGTATGTACACAGTGACCCCACCAGCAGAATAGTGAGTACAGCTCTGGTGTATAATACAGGATATAACTCAGGATCAGTACAGGATAAGTAATGTGATGTATGTATACAGTGACTCCACCAGCAGAATAGGGAGTACAGCTCTGGCGTATAATACAGGATATAACTCAGGATCAGTACAGGATAAGTAATGTAATGTATGTACACAGTGACCTCACCAGCAGAATAGTGAGTACAGCTCTGGCGTATAATACAGGATATAACTCAGGATCAGTACAGGATAAGTAATGTATGTACACAGTGACCTCACCAGCAGAATAGTGAGTACAGCTCTGGCGTATAATACAGGATATAACTCAGGATCAGTACAGGATAAGTAATGTAATGTATGTACACAGTGACTCCACAAGCAGAATAGTGAGTACAGCTCTGGAGTATAATACTGGATCTAACTCAGGATCAGTCCAGGGAAAGCAATGTAATGTATCTGGAAGCTGCGATGGCTGAATGTGGAAGTTGAGATGCCAGAGTGACTCCACTAGCAGAGTAATGAGTATATGCAGCTCTGTATGGTATACATCTGGAGTAAAAGCTTCAGTCACCTACCTTACTTTATTTATTGTGCTCCACTCTCACTACTACTTAGTCTTTTTTCTTCTTCATCTACAGCAGGTGTCTCGTCTCTCCTCACTGATATTTTCCTTTTTAAAAGAACAGAAGGAGGTACGTTCAGTTCCAGTTCTAGGTGCGCTATGCCTCCCCCTTCCCTTCCTCTCACATGTCGTCTTGCAGGGCAGATGTCATTTGGTTATTTTTTTTTCTTTTGCTGCAGGTGGATCTCTTCACTTCTCAACTGGAAGATTTTGCTAAAGACAATGGGATCAGCCTGGGCCCCTTAAAAAGTATTGTAAGGAGCATCCTGCTTGTTCTGAATGGTGAGACAATGTATAAAATCTGCAGGGTCTGTGTGCCCTGTTCTCTTTTCTGCAGCATGGTAAATGTTCCCCTCATGTGTCTGTTATTTATGGGGTCCTATTTTCAAGGTGCAAAGGATTTGTATTACAATTAAAAATTGTGCAAAATAGTTACATTTTTATTTGATAAAACTGATGTTTTGTTTGTACAGCACCTATGCGGACCTATGTTTCTTCATGGTAACAGACTATAAACATTCCCTGTGTAGTATGATCCTACAGTCATGTGATACTTTTCCCTCTGCCCGCTCTATTACTTTTAAAGAAATGCAGTGTCAGTGGAGGAACACATGATGGTAGGATCAGACTACACCTTTTTGTAGTCTGTAATCATAAAAACAATTTTATGAATGAAGAGCAGCTATAATGGGCCATGTTGCACTGGACTGTTGCAAAACTACAACTCCTGTCATGCCCTAACAGCTTTTGGCTGCAACCAAATACCAATGGTGTCCAACTAATGTGTCCCAACTCAATCTCTCCACTATTTAACACAGAAGTCCTATAACATCAGACAGGCCCCACACCATTGTGCTTAGAGGGGTACCCTGGTGGAAAACATTTGTTTTTTTAAATCAACTGTTTCCAGAATGGTAAACAGATTTGTAAATTACTTCTATTAAAAAATCTTTACCCTTCCAGTACTTTTTACCAGCTGTATGCTACAGAGGAAATTATTTTCTTTTTTAATTTTTTTTTTGGCTTGTCCACAGTGCTCTCTGCTGATATCTGATGCCTGTATCAGGAACTGTCCAGAGCAGGAGAAAATCCCCATTGCAAACCTATGCTGCTCTGGACAGTTCCTGACAATGACAGAGGTGTCAGCAGAGATCACTGTGGACAAGACAAAAATAAAAGAATTTCCTGTTGCATACAGCTGCTAATAAGAACTGGAAGGGTAAAGATTTTTTAATAGAAGTAATTTACAAATCTGTTTAACTTTCTGGCACCAGTAGATTTTAAAAAAAAAAAAAAAAACTTTTTCAACGGAGAAACCCCTTTAAGGGACAAGGAAAGGTAAGACTCCAGTGGTCAGAAAAGCAAAAAATATTTTACTAAGCAGTGGAAAACATAGCCTGGACAGATGGATCCAGATCTTTCTGGCACCAGGTTGATGAGGGGCAGAATTTTGCACCTTTCAGGTGTGAACAGTTCAAACTGACGGAGGGGGCCTAATGGTAGTGGAAATGTTATCCTGATGCACTCTGGCTCCTTTAATACCTTTTGAAAGATGTTTGGAAAGTGGTCAATCACTTATCACTTCATGACTGCTGTTTACCCTCTGGTGGAAGGAGAGATCGAACAGGACCATGCACCAGGGTCTTACAGTCATTTTGGCTATTGGCTCCAGGCACATAACCATGAATTTTCCATGCTCCCCGGGCCATAAAAGTATCCAGATTTTACAGCTTTAGGGTAGGGTCACATGTGCTGTATTTGGTGCTGCGTATTTTCCTACCCGTTAACGTCAATAGGTAGCAAAATGCGCAGCTGATTCTGCTACTCATTGAACTCAATGGGTAGAAAAATATGCAGAAGCAAAATACAGCACGTGTGACCTACCCTTAGACATCTCTGGGAAAAGGTAGAATGGGCTGCTCTGAGCATGTCAGTATGTCAATCTAATGTGCAGTTAGAACAGCGAGAAGCGATCCTGTCCACATGGGTTGATATTTCTGTAGAACACTTTGTCACTTGGTGGAAGTTCTGAAGGCCAAAAGAGGTCCAACACTAGATGGTGCCAATAAAGGGGTCACTTGTTTGTATGTGTGAAAGTCCTGCAGTTATGGCGTAGCTGCACTCTTAACTAATTTTTTCTTATTTCTGTTTCCGTACATTTCAAGCTGCATTAAAGAGGAATCTGAAGTCAGAGGACTTGCAGTCTGACCTAGTAGTATTGGGTAAGGATATTGAGGAGCATTTATAAAAACTGAACTTGATTTTAGTTCAATTTAGATGAAAAAAGTGTCGACCATGCGCCAAATTTATCAATTGGTGCATGAATTTTGATAAATGTTCACTGAACTTCTCTGGTTAAATTTCCCAGACCGTGCAACAATTGTATTAAGTCGCACAGACCTTAATACAATTGTTGCATGGAGTGATATAGGGCAGGGTTGAATTGCCCTGTGATTTCTTCTATATCTGGTCAGTGCGACTTTCTGCGAAAAGTCGCACATGATAAATTAGTGACCACTGCACAAAGTGATTGATTTAAATCAGATCACTTCATGGTCAGAAAAATTAAACAGTGTAAATAAAATGTCGCTGTAAAAGTCACAAGGGACCTGCCTGTGAGTTTTCCTGCAACAAATTTATACGAAAAAAGCTGTCTAAACAGCTTGATAAATTCCCCTCCATTGTTTTAAGCTGTCTCCTCTGTGGCCGTGATACTTGAGGTAATTCACATCTTGTATTTTTTGTACAGGGCTGGATGAGGAGAAGGCCAGGCTTTTTGCAGACAAGGTGAGGAGAAAATATTGTGGAATAAATTGGGGTGTCTCCGCCTCTGTGAGCTTGCAGGTTGTAGAAATATGTAATGAATATTAGTAATTTTTTTGTTGGGAGGATGACACAGTGAAGGGAGGCAAGACAGGAGGTGCAGCAGGAGCCCAAAACTGGCGGGGCAGAATTGTTACAGGTGGCAGGCTGCAAGGCAGGGGCAGAACACCCTGCTGGATGTACAGTCCTTCTCCACACACATGGCAGTGCACACCTGGTTCGTGGCAGCAGTGCAGAGTGCTCTCCTCCTGATGACTACTTTCCTCCCCTAGATTTCCATGTAGGAGGAGTGCACACAGACTGAGGGCCAAGGCACACCCTCCTCTACCATTTCAGCTTCTTTCCGGCAGCGCACCCAACCTCTTGCAATGTTAGATGCAGCAGCACAGGAGCCTCGAAATGAGAGAGTGCAGGAGGAGCTACTGCTAGCCAGCGCCATGGGCAGCACTGAGAAGCATCACTTTCGGCAAAGGCGGCTTAGCGCTAAAAACAAAGGGGATCAGCCCTCTGCCAAAATTCTTAGTCATCATGGTGACCTGGCGCCTAGGATTTGTCTGGGCCCCCCTAAGGTTGTCTGGATCTCCTTTAGAGGTGGTCTAGAACTCCCTGAATTTACCAGTTCCCTCTCCACTAGCGCTGTACCCACATCTTGGGCTGAGAAAAATTTGGTCCCTTTGGTAAAGATATATCAGTTCTTAAAGAAGAACTCTTGCAGTAGGGTTTTTTTTTTCTAATTATGGCTATTGTGTTGGATTTAAAAAATTTTATGTATACTTACCTCCAGTGCTCCCGCAGTACCTAATAGTGTCCTGCTCCGATACCCCTAGATGATTGTCTTTCTGAAGATTTAGCATGACTGTTGTCTACGGAAGCAGTGATGTCCCGCCGTGGCCAGCGAATCACAGAGCACACACTGCCCAGGTGCCTCTGTAGACAACAGTAACGCTGCAACTTTAGGAACACTGTTCCCCATTATTGTTCTACTGCGGGATGCTAGGGATGGTTAAGTACTTAAAGGGAAACTGATAGCTGGTTCACCCTCACTAAGGCCAATACACAGGGTTATAGTGTGTGAGTGAACCAGAGTAAAATGAGATATAGCTTAATCGGTGCTAATGGTCAGGAGATACAAGAAATATTAGGGTCCGTTGCAGGTATGTCAGTCGTGTTTTCCGTTAGTTCCATCAGCAGCACAAACTTCCCTGTCTTGTTAAATTACTTTAGAATTACTCCCTGTCCTAAGGGAGTCTCCTTCCTATATTATCAAGGGCGAGTTGTTACTAATTAGTTAATTTTAATATTCATTGAAGTATTTCCATGTCCTGCAAGCTCCCAGGGGTCGAGAAACCCCATTGTGGTGCTGATGAGACTAGGGGATAACAGATCAACTACTTAAAATGTAATCTAGCTGTTACCCAATGCATATTCTGCAGTCTCTGATTGCATGGCAGAGGCTGCTGTGTTCCTGCAGTGTCCCCTACAGGAGAAATGTGCAGCCATAGAATGCATGATGGTATTGAGAGAGGTTCCTAGTGGGGTATTCCCCAGGGATGTCCATATGCATTAACAGGACATTTGGATAAATGTTGTCAAGGTGATGCAGTCCCTATAAAGAACCTTATTTCCATTATTTGGATGGTAAAAACATGGACCCGTTGCCTTAAATGGAAAATAGAAAATAAATGATCAGCAAATATTTACCAGTTTTAAGGTTTGTTGTTGCATCCCTTGCAGTGGCGCAGTGATGCAGCAGTTCTCACGCGGTTAGCGGTCGGGCGAACACTTAGTATTAACCAGCTGATGGACATGGAGTGGAAGTTCGGAGGTAAGTAATAGAAACCAATCCTGCTACTGTGTCTGCTGTTCATATAACTAAGTGGTGACCATCCCTTTTTGTCGTAGTGACTGCAGCAAGCAGCGAGTTGGAGAAAGCTGGAACCATATTCCTGCAGGTAGATAGCAGGTTATTTTTTATCCTTTTCTTATTTGTATCCTTTAGGTATAAACCAATTTTGTTTTACATTTCAAGTGCAGGGATGCACATACTATTTGGGTTATTTGAGAACCCATGAGTGCTTAATGTATTAAGGTGGCCAATGGTCCTTTATGTAATAACTGCTCTGCCCCTAGGGTATAAGAACTCTATTTTTACTAAATAAAAATCTTAATGTCCTGTGTTCCATCATATATAGGTGTGATAGAATTCTAAGTACCTGCAGCCACCATAAGGAGGGATGGCTTCCAGTCACATAGAGTAGCCTTCTCCTAAAGCCCTTCTACATGGGCCGATTATCAGACAAACACTAATTTCCAGTAATTGGCCTGTATAAAAACCGATCGGCCGACAAATAAAAAAAACGTTTGTTTGTGGATGATTGAATAATTTGTAGAGCCCATAAAAACATAGTTATTACATATATGGACATATACATACATGGACCTGTCAGAACAATGAATTTGATGGGCGTAACGATTGATTGAGCCTTGTGAAGGCTCTGCAGATGATCGCCGATCTCATTGATTGACGTTCTTATGCTGCCTTTGGTTGGGTCGTTTAATAGGGGCCCTTAGTTGCATCTGTAGTTAAGTAGCATTTTGTATTTTTTTTGTAACTGTGGCTTTGTAAAGGGAAGCAGGGCATTTGGACCTTTCCCCCACAGTTCACGAAACAAAACCTTAGTTATTTTCTAAATTTTTAAAAATTCTAAAGTAAATTTTATTTCTCTCTCAGCTAAAGATGGTTATTAAAAAAGGCAACCAGTTGGAACCAGTCTATGTGGGTGAGTATATTAGATAAATGCATTTATTGAGCACTCCTTGTTGGAGAAAGATCCTATCCTCCTGGCACCAGAAGTATAGGGGCATATATTGAATGAACGTAAAGATTGCATTGCAACCATAGAAAGTAAGTTTGCAGTGTGACTGAGTAGAGCAAAGAAGTGGTTCATGTCTGCAATTCTGGTAATCTAGGGCAGGAAAAGGGTTAATGTGCTTCTGTCACTTTATCTATAGTTGTAAAACCAGTGACAAAAGTCTCAACAAATTCTCAATTTTAACCTATTTTTTTATGACAGCCTTTTTTTTCTGTTGACAGTGTGGGGTTGAGCTGTAGTTGCAGGATAAGCTGTAGTTTTTTTTTTTTTTTCTTTTTAATGTACATAAGACATTTAGATTTTTTTTTCTCTAAAAATTGTATGTGGAGGTGAACAGAAAAAAATGTATTGTTATTTTTTTTTGTGTTCACTAGAGATGAGCGAATTTACAGTAAATTCGATTCGTCATTAACTTCTCGGCTCGGCAGTTGATGACTTATCCTGTGTAAATTAGTTCAGCTTTCAGGTGCTCCGGTGGGCTGGAAAAGGTGGATACATTCCTAGGAAAGAGTCTCCTAGGACTGTATCCACCTTTTCCAGCCCACCGGAAAGCTGAACTAATTTATGCAGGAAAAGGCATCAACTGCCGAGCCGAGAAGTTTGTGACGAATCAAATTTACTGTAAGTTCGCTCATCTCTAGTGTTCACTGTGCAGTATAAATAACATGCTATCTTTACGGGTCAAAACAACTAGGGCTTGTTTACATTGATAAATGCCCTGTGGGGGTACATTATAAATGTGCTGTAGCGGCATATCATGATAAATGCGCTGCAGGGGGGCACATTATAGATGTGCTAGGGGGCTAGATATATAGCGCTATATGTCTGCCTCCCACAGCGCTTTTAAAAACCCCGCCAGGAGCCCTGAATGGCTCCCCGGCTCCGGGCGGGGGATTTAAAAATGAAAGTAAAAGCACAGTATATACAGGGTGGACCATTTATATGGATACACCTTAATCAAATGGGAATGGTTGGTGATATTAACTTCCTGTTTGTGGTACATTAGTATATGTGAGGGGGGAAACTTTTCAAGATGGGTGGTGACCATGGTGGCCATTTTGAAGTTGGCCATTTTGAATCCAACTTTTGTTTTTTCAATAGGAAGAGGGTCATGTGACACATCAAACTTATTGGGAATTTCACAAGAAAATCAATGATGTGCTTGGTTTTAACGTAACTTTATTCTTTCATGAGTTATTTACAAGTTTCTGACCATTTATAAAATGTGTTCAATGTGCTGCCCATTGTGTTGGATTGTCAATGCAACCCTCGTCTCCCACTCTTCACACACTGATAGCAACACTGCAAGAGAAATGCTAGCACAGGCTTCCAGTATCCGTAGTTTCAGGTGCTGCACATCTCGTATCTTCACAGCATAGACAATTGCCGTCAGATGACCCCAAAGATAAAAGTCTAAGGGGGTCAGATCGGGAGACCTTGGGGGCCATTCAACTCGCCCACGACGACCAATCCACTTTCCAGGAAACTGTTCATCTAGGAATGCTCGGACCTGACACCCAAAATGTGGTGGTCACCATCTTGCTGGAAAAACTAAGGGAACGTGCCAGCTTCAGTGCATAAAGAGGGAAACATCATCATGTAGCAATTTCACATATCCAGTGGCCTTGAGGTTTCCATTAATGAAGAATGGCCCCACTATCTTTGTACCCCATATACCACACCATACCATAAATTTTTGTGTTCCAACAGTCTTAGAGGGATCTATCCAATGTGGGTTAGTGTCAGACCAATAGCGGTGGTTTTGTTTGTTAACTTCACCATTAACATAAAAGTTTGTCTCATCACTGAACAAAATCTTCTGCGTAAACTGAGGGTCCTGTTCCAATTTTTGTTTTGCCCATTGTGCAGCACCTGAAACTACGGATACTGGAAGCCTGTGCTAGCATTTCTCCTGCGGTGTATATAGTAGTATATAGCAGTGTATACGGATACTGGAAGCCTGTGCTAGCAGTTCTCCTGCGGTGTTGCTATCAGTGTGTGAAGAGTGGGAGAAGAGGGTTGCATTGACAATCCAACACAATAGGCAGCACATTGAACACATTTTATAAGTGGTCAGAAACTTGTAAATAACTCATGAAAGAATAAAGTTATGTTAAAACCAAGCACATCATTGTTTTTATTGTAAAATTTCCAATAAGTCTGATGTCACATGACCCTCTTCCTATTGAAAAGACTAAAGTTGGATTCAAAATGGCCAACTTCAAAATGGCCGCCATGGTCACCACCCATCTTGAAAAGTTTCCCCCCTCACATATACTAATCTGCCACAAACAGGAAGTTAATATCACCAACCACTCCCATTTTATTAAGGTGTATCCATAGAAATGGCCCACCCTGTACATCGCAGAGGAGCGGAGCATGCTGCCCGCTTCCCTGCTTAATAACTTCTTATTGCACTGGGTCTCAGAAGTGAAACCCGGTGCAATCAATCCCTCAGCCCCTGTACTACTACCCCCAACATGGAACAGACTTTTTTTCTATGATGGGGTAGTAGTACAAGCACTAATGTAGTCTCCCCAGCCACCCGCAGACTCCTGCAGCTGGTGGAACTATTACTACCATCATGGAAACAAGTCTGTTCCATGATGGGAGTAGTAGTAGTCCCACAACACTGCAGGAGTCTGCTGATTTCACCTCTTCTAAGCATGCTAAGAAGTAATAACGGATATTATAAACCAGGTGCAAATGTTTGACATTAAAGGCTCATCTGTCTGCCATAGACTTCAATGTTAAATTTATAATATCTGTTTCTATTCCGTTATTTTTGACAGGAGAAAAAATACTGCATGCACCGTCTTTTCCCCCCGTCAAAAAAAAATGGAACATGAAGCAAACGGGTGATAAAGGATTGTAAAAAAAAAAAAAACTCCCATTGACATCAATGGGATTATTTTACAGCCGTTTGCAACCCGTTTGATAATTTTTCAAACGGATTGATAACGGGCATTTATTAACAGGGGCAGATGGCCGTGTGAACGAGCCCTAAAATAACAAATGGCATCAGTTTGCATTCTTTTGCATCCATTTGTTAGTATGGTCCGTTTGGCAGCAATGCCAGGAGAATAGAGGGACAGGAGAGAACGGCCATGTGAACCTAGCCTTACAGCAATAGTCAATTTAGATTGTTTGTTTGTTTGTTTGTTTGTTTTTAGTATTTCACAAGCAAATAACTTTTTTGTTTTTTTGTCCCCATATTCTGAAAGCCATAACATTATTATTTTTTGCCCAACTAAGTTGTGTGAGGGCTCGTTTTTTGTGGGATGAGCAGTAGTTTTATTTATTTATTTATTTATTTTTTTGTGCTACTTGTCACCTTTTTGATTATTTTTATTTCAGTTCTTTTGGAGGCGGGGTGAGCAAAATCATCATCATTTTTTTTTTCTTCCCCTGAATAAAATTTTATAGTATGGGTCTAAAGGAATACCTATTGTATATGTTTTTTTTTTGTTTGTTTTTTTTTTTTAAATAATTTTATTAATTGAGGCCCCTTTTAGTGAAAGGGACAGTTTTTTTACTTTTCTTTGTCGCCTTAGGGTACCCAAAGCTGCGATTGTTTATTTGTCTGGTCACTTGTATAGTACACAGCAGTACATCTGTACTACTATGTACTATACACTTTAATATACATGCTGACAATTAGCCTTTCAGTCGGTGTGGGTCTCACTTTGGCTGCCATGGCAACCACCCCAGCCATTGCCGAAGGCCTATGGGAGGAGCTCCCTCCCTCTTTCAATCCTGTAGATGCAGGGGTCACTACTGACTGCAGCATCCACAGGGTTTATTGCCAGTAACTGAGCACAGCTCCGCTCTTGACAATTGTGGCTGGAGCCTGACTATGTATGATATTTGCCAGGGAGCCCTAATCACCCTCCTACCATATATCCAATATATATATTGATCATATAGTGAGAAGGGGTTAATGTCAATATACCAGGTGGTCTATAACACAGTAAATAGGTCAGTGCATATTTAACACTCCAGGTTCCGTCTATAACTTCTGGTTCCCTCTGTGCACTGATTATAAAGATGCAGGGAGGGGACTGTGCGGCTGTAACTGTTGGGTCTCACAGATCTTACTATGATCATAGAGATGAGTTCAGGGAGAGTAATAGAGAGGACATTTTGTTTCTGTACAATTATATAGATGAGTTCTGGGAGGGGATATAGAGGACTGAGCGGCTGGAACTGTAGGTCCACACAGATCTCACTATGATCATAGAGATGAGTGCAGGGAGTGAGATAGAGAGGGCTCTTCAGCTGCACAGCCGCACAGTTTTCTGCACAATGGTAGAGTGCTGGGAGGGGATAGAGAGGACTGGGTGGCTGTAACTGTAGGTCCACACAGATCTTACTATGATCATAGAGATGAGTGCAGGGAGTGAGAGAGAGAGGGCTCTTCAGCTGCACAGCCGCACAGTTTTCTGCACAATGGTAGATTGCTGGGAGGGGATAGAGAGGACTGGGTGGCTGTAACTGTAGAGCCACACAGTTCCCTTCCTGCACTCCTCTTTATGACCACAGAGTTAGAGGGTTACTGATAAGTTGTATCAATCCATCAGATTACAAGGTCATAAGAGGTTTTCAACCTTGTTAACAGAATGTTAGAGCAAGTGTTTGAGTTTCTCCCTGTTTTCAAGATCTATTTGCTGTCACCTTAATAATAATGTGTGTTTTGTTTCAGAGCTGACGCTGCCACAGTTTTACAGTTTCCTACATGAGATGGAACGTGCAAAAAGCAGCTTGGAATGTTTCACGTGACACAGCGTGCGTTACGGGTTCTTGATGAAGGTGCCGTTTGGCTCCCCTTGTGGCTGCACTAAGTTCCAGCTCCAGTTAGGGGGTAGTCCCCTGGTAAAGGGATATAGCAGATGATGTATATAGACTATTCATACACTGCGCTGATGCACCCACAATAAAACATTACTCTTTATTTTGTGTGGTAAACTAGTGTCTGCCATTCATTATGTGTAAATTATACCTACTCTAAGTAATTTTATATACAGCACTTACCATGGAAGGCTCAGCCACACTGCACTACTGCTCCCTGTACATGCCTCAAACCAGGGAAAAGGTTCTTAAAGACAAATTCTCAAAAATGCACAGGAAAAACTGCAGCAAGGCCTTATGTTAAGCTGTGACTATGCCTTTTCTTAAAGGGGTATTCCGGCTTTGTACATCCTATCCCCTATCTGTCTCAGAGACGTCGCGTCACACCCCCTCCATTCATGTCTGTGGGAGGGGGTGTGACGTAGGGGGTTTCCTATCAACAACACTCGTTACCTGTACACAGGGAAGATGGCGAGTGTCTGATCGGGGGGAATAACTGCTGGGACTTCCAAAAATCACAGGTCCCATGTCCCCTGTTAAAATGCTGGTATGCTCAAAAAAAGCTGAGCAGTGGGCTATCTTCTTCCAGCCCATACTGTTAAATGAAGAAGCAGTGCACATATCCGACAGTCACAGGACCCCTGTTCCTGTGATTGGTGGAGGTCACAGCGGTCAGACCCCTACCGATCAGACACTTATCACCTCTCTTACAAAGAGATGAGGGTTTTCAATGCGAAAAATCCTTTAAAAAGAAGCCCAGGAAAATTCTTATTCAAAAAAATCATCTTTTATTTTACATCACACTTTCACTTTTACAACACGTTTCTTATTCTGCTGTGATGCATAAAAAAAAAAACTATAAAAACTTCATCTTGGTAATAACGGACAGGAAACATCAGTGAGACCTTTAATGGAAGCACCTCGCGTCACCCTCCTCCTCTGACATTAGAGGGGCAGCACCACAATATAGAGGGATGAGATACATCAGCATACAATATTTTATCTAAAGGGGTCCCTGAAACAGCAAGATGGGGGAAGGACACATCTACATGGAAGGGACAAAATACTGCAATATGAGGCATAGACAAAAGACATTAAACACTTTGACGCTATTAACAACACCATGCATCTGCGGGAAAGGATCGGAACTGATACCATGATGACAAAAATGTGAGGGCATCTCACAGGGGCCATAGTCATAATGCTGTGCTAACAGCAGGTCATTCTTTATTACAGCTCACCAGGAAATATGACCACAGGTGTAAGTGAACCTATACTTTAACCCAGCTTTTCCCAACTGGGGTGCCTCCAGCTGTTGCAAAACTTCAACACTCGGCATACCCGGAGAGCCAAAGACTGTCCGGGCATGCTGGGAGTTGTAGTTTTGCGACAGCTGGAGGCACCCTAGTTGTGTAGCACTGCTTTAACCCCTTAATGCAATGTTTCCCAACCAGGGTGCCTCCAGGTGTAGCAAAACTAAAACTGCCAGCATGCCCAGACAGCCAAAGGCTGTCCTGGCATGCGGGAAGTTATAGTTTTGTAACAGCTGGAGGCACCCTGGTTGGGAAACAATGCCTTAATGATTAGGCCTGAAAGGACCAGCTACGTTATTCTGTTTTTGCCCCTCTGCAGTTCAGAAGCTTAAACATTATTGCTTCTTGGACATGGCTGTATGTGGGCTGTTTTTAGCATTTTTTGTTTTATACAATTTTTTTTTCTCACACTATAAATATATAACCTTTTTTTTTGCATTTATGGTAAAGAATTACTTGTAGTAATTTTTTTATTACATGAATAGATTTTTATTTTACCACTTTATTTTATGATCTTTGGGCCTATAACACAGGATGCTGTTGGGACACACTAAATGTTGCCCTAACAGTGTGCTTTATGAAGAGACATAGGGGGAGATTTATCAAAACCTGTCCAGAGGTAAAGTTGCTGAGTTGCCCATAGCAACCAATCAGATCGCTTCTTTCATTTCTGAAAAGGCCTTTGAAAAATGAAAGCAGCGATCTGATTGGTTGCTATGGGCAACTCAGCAACTTTTTCCTGTGGACAGGTTTTGATAACTCTCCCTTACTAGTGTCTTTTGTAGGTAAAGGTAGTGATTTTGTAGATTGTAGAAGTGTAATATTGCTGGATTTCATTTGTGAAGAGACAACCCTGTCTTCTTTCTAGGTCCCCAAGGCTGACTGCAGAAGATCCCAGCCATTCTCAGAAGGCTTAAAAAACAGGAGCTCTAAGGCTATGTTCACACGATGGAATTTTGGTGCGGAATTCCGCATTTGAAATCTGCAAGAAGATTCTGCAGCAGATTTCAATGGGATTCTGCTGCGCTGTGCACATAGCAGAATTTCCACACTGGAAACATCTGGCCCAGAAATTCAAATTCTGGTGTCTGCAGGAAGAATAGACATGTATTCTTTCTGCACACTCCGCATGGAAAAAAGTGGTCCTTGTTATGCTGGAGCTCTGCTGTCAGAAGAATGTTAGGAAAATTTTCCGTGTGGACATTTCCCCGTGTGAACATAGCTTTACAGTAAGTTATCAGAGCTGGAGCAGACAGGGAGCCAACAAAATACATCACTGCTGACTGAGGACTAAATTCATGTCAGACAACTATAATTTGTATGGATGATGTAGGTAATCTGGCGAGGATCAGAGAAATTTTTTATAGATCCGTCCGGATGTCCGGGCAGTATATCTGCACACATTCACTTATTTCTTTTTGTCTCAGTGTCACTTTTTGCATGTTGTGTGTCCAAAGGATTTGTCAGGATGCGGCAGCCCTTCTGGGTGTCCCTTCTGGCGGTCTAGGGGAGGTGTGTGTGGCCATCAGGTTCCGCACCTCCCTGCAAACACCCCGGTTACTCCAGCATTGGCTGGGTACTGACCGTTATCTGCTCTGCGGGCAGATACCTTGGCTAACGCCAAGGGGGATGCCGGGAGCATTTGTGGTCCCTTAGTAGCTTCGGCGAAAAGGAACATCAAATCTGGAACCTCGCAGGTACCTTTTGGTCCGGAGGCGAAGGGTAAGGTTTGTTGGGGGGCCTCTCTCCTATCGGAGAAGGGCTTGCGATAGACCGCATCCTTTATGCACGGTTTTTGTAGTGTAACACGTTTGCACTTTTTCTTGCACCTTGGGTGATTCGAAAGCACGTCCCTTGGCTCTTTAAAAAAAAAAAGTAGGTAATTTGCATAAAAAAAGGTCCATGACCTTCCTCCAGAATGCTTAAAAATGTCCTATATGCACATATACACATGCTTTCATTTAGCAATTTTAAGATTATCAAAAGAAAATCGACCACTGCACCAAAGAGCATGCTGGGGACCTTAATTTATGGGATATCGTAGAGAAAAATTTTACTGGCAGAGCACTGCCTCTAGCCTCTATTACAATGTATGTATAGGAGTCTGCAGCCAGGAATAAAACCCCTTTAAAATTCAGGCATGGTCTTGCAACCTTGGGGAACAGACATCCCCCATTCTTGCCATCAGTGAGACACCTCAGCGGTTAGACCCCTGTTTGATCTAGTATTTATCAATAAATGCTTCTGGACAAAATACCCTTGTAAATGGGCATTGCTAGAAGCAAAAACATTTTATATGTTGTATATTTTGGCAAAACATTAACCTTTCTAATATACTTCATAAAAAATATTATCTCCTTTTTATAGAAATCATGGATTAAAAAAAAAAAAGTCCACCAGGGGTCCCCATACCATCCAGAACATAATCCTGTCTTGCTGCAGCATCATCTTGGTCCCAGCTGAAGTACAGGCATGCATAAGTCCAGTAAGTGAGGGTAGGACTAGTGTTTCTCTGTGGTCACTCCTGTCCGGTCTGTACTCCGGACTCCTGTCTAAAAACAGAGGAGGGGGTTACAGAACAGCCTTCAATAATTGGATGAAGAGACCCAGCAAAGCAGACTCAGGGAGGAAGTGAATGAGGGTGTTCTCCTTCCTGAGCAGTGGATGTCAGAATGAATGAGCAGCAAAACAGGGATTTTTGAGCCAAATACAGAGGCTTGACACAAAAAAAAAAAAAAAAACACGGAAAGCATCTGTATGACCTAGTGAGTAACATGTATAAGCATAATTTTTTTTGTGACACACACTTCTTAGGGGGTTCTCACCCAACTGCTGAGCCCTTTACTTATCCCCAGAATGTGGTTCCTGTGTCCTCTTGGTTGAATGGAGTGAGAGTCCGATAAGCACATGTTGGACTGCTGCTCCGATATGTACCTGTCCCGTGATCTTTGGGGTCCCAGAGAGCTGGCCCTTAACGGTCAGAAATTTAGCATTAAGCCAACACTTTATAAGATGGCAAACCCTTTCCCCTAAATAAAGTTGAGATTTCTGTATCTTGAGAACATTTTTATTTCAGTCTTTTAATGTAAAATGCCCCCCCCCCCCCCCCTGTCCACTAACAGCAAACCGAGATGTTAAATGGCAAGTTTTATCCTTTTTTTTTTATTATACAACTCTTAAGAAAATGTTTTGGTTAGAAACCGAGAGAAGACAGGGCGCCATAAACCAGCCCTTACATGTACAATAATACACTGATCTAGTAGAGACCGTGGGTGGTGCCAGTACATGCTTTCAACTCTGTTGTTTGATCTTTATAAGTTTAGGCTTTCAGGAGTATAGATGAGGCGTCTATATGGGGAGCAGTTTAACCCTTTATTTAGTGTATCTGTATATGGTATATATCGTGTATTTGTAGACAGTAGTGGGGTATGTATACATGGTGTTCATATAGGGTTTTATATGTTCACAGTGGCCATATAGGGAGCCGTACAACCAATCTATTGTATACACAATGGCCCTCATTTACTATTCTAAACCCGACTTGTTTTGTCGTTTTTTTTTGGCGCATCTTTGTCTGCGCCATGTCGCAGACATCATGCGCCAGTCTGCGACACCATGCAACATTTTTTCCAGACGGACCCGATGTGGATTCTCCCAAACCCGAAAAAGGGGCGTAACCCGACATTTCTGAGCTTTCCCACGTATTTATAAAGGTTTCCAACCTGAATTTGTTGAATTGTTGTGGATTTTTTCCCGACAACTCAGAGGAGTTGGAAACCAAAACGAACAAACCCCACGTGCGACAAACAGGATGCGACATAATAATAAATACCAGGGAAAAAAGCAGTCGGGTAAGAAAGCAACATAGACTTACAACCCGATTTTCTTAGTAAATGAGGGCCACTATGTATATAGCAGAGGTACTCAACTGGTTGACCACAGGTGTAGACCTGCAAGTGTAAATGCTTTGGAGGAGGACAGTGTCTCTTCCAGTGCATCTAGTAGAACTACTGCTGGGTTCCAGCATACAAGCCTGTGATGCTGGCCATTTTCAGGATTTTGTATATGACAGTGCCTGGAAGTAAAGAGAACTTGGAGTTGTATGTTTTATTTCATCTCATATCAATTTAAGTTGTATGTTTTATTTCATCTCATATCAATTTAAGGGGTCTAAATAAATTTTAGAGATCTGGTCTGGGATCTGAGCTAGTTTATGGGGTGTGTTCTTCAGTCTGATTAGTTCATTAAAGGGGTATTCCAGGCCAAAACTTTTTTTTTATATATCAACTGGCTCCGGAAAGTTAAACAGATTTGTAAATTACTTCTATTAAAAAATCTTAATCCTTCCAATAGTTATTAGCTTCTGAAGTTGAGTTGCTGTTTTCTGTCTAACTGCTCTCTGATAACTCACGTCCCGGGAGCTGTGCAGTTCCTATGGGGATATTCTCCCATCATGCACAGCTCCCGGGACGTGACATCATCATTGAGCAGTTAGACAGAAAACTTCAGAAGCTGATAACTATTGGAAGGATTAAGATTTTTTAATAGAAGTAATTTACAAATCTGTTTAACTTTCCGGAGCCAGTTGATATATATAAAAAAAGGTTTTGCCTGGAATACCCATTTAAGGGTCTAGTCTGAAGTCTGATTTTAATTTTAGAGGATCCAAATTAATTGCATAGACCTACCTGATCTGGCATCTGTATTAACTTAAAAGATCTGGTCTGGGGTCTGAATAATTTTAGCAGTCTGATTTATTTACAGGGTCATTTCTGGGATCTGAAATGATTTTATATGTCTTGCCTGGTGTTAGTTTGATATCTGATTATTTTAAGAATCATTTCTGGGGTTTATACTTAAGAGGGGTGTGGGGCTAAATTAATTTTAGTGTACTAATGTAAGATCTGAATTAAATTTAGTCTTTGTGAAATGTTAACAAATATGTTCTGTTGGCATTTAGTTCAGGCCTTCCCCTTATTACAGACCCAGGTAAGTGGACCTTTAATAAATCTAGTGGTCTTACCCCTGTCATATAGGATAAAGTATATTATAAGGTGGGTGGGTAAATTAAGCGGTATGCTCTTCTGGGAGCCTATCTGGTCTTCTCTTGGCTGTCTTAGGCTTCTGAGCTACCTCCAGAGAGTCCCTCATTCTAGACATAGGTGTGGGTCCCAGAGGTGGGGAACGGGCCTGTCAGACATTTTTTGCCATATCCTGTGGATTTGCCATAAATGTTGCAGATGAGAATATCACTATATTGTATATGCAGGGTACAGTGTGTATATTATATTGGGTGCAGGATATACAGGATACAGTGTGTATATATTTTATATGGGGTGCAGTGTATAGAGGATACAGTGTACATATGGGGTGCTGTATATAAAAGGTACAGTGTATATATTATATAATGGGGTAAAATATATATAGGGTGCAGTGAGCAGGGTACACTGCATATTATATATAGGGTTGCAGTATATACAGGGTACATGGTGTATATTACAGTCATGCCCGTAATTGTTGGCATCCCCGAAATTTTTCAAGAAAATTAAGTATGTCTCACAGAAAAGGGTTGCAGGAACACATGTTTTGTTATACACATGTTTATTCCCTTTGGAACTAAACCAAAAAAGGAGGGAAAAAAAGAAAATTAGACATAATGTCACCAAACTCCAAAAATGGGCTGGACAAAATTGGCACTCTTTCAAAATTGTGGAAAAATAAGATTGTTTCAAGCATGTGATGCTTCTTTAAACTCACCTGGGGCAAGTAACAGGTGTGGGCAATATAAAAATCACACCTGAAAGCAGATAAAAAGGAGAGAAGTTCACTTAGTCTTTGCATTGTTTGTCTGCGTTTGCCACACTAAGCATGGACAACAGAAAGAGGAGAAGAGAACTGCCTGAGGACTTGAGAACCAAAATTGTGGAAAAATATCAACAATCTCAAGGTTACAAGTCCATCTCCAGATATCTAGATTTGTCTTTGTCCTCAGTGCGCAACATTATCAAGAAGTTTGCAGCCCATGGCACTGTAGCTAATCTCCCTGGGCGTGAACGGAAGAGAAATATTTATGAAAGGTGTCAACGCAGAATAGTCCGGATGATGGATAAGCAGCCCCAAACAAGTTCCAAAGATATTCAGGCTGTCCTGCAGGCTCAGAAAGCATCAGTGTTAGTGCGAACTATCCGTCGACATTTAAATGAAATGAAACGCTATGGCAGGAGACCCAGGAGGACCCCACTGCTGACACAGAGACATAAAAAAGCAAGACTACATTTTGCCAAAATGAACTTGAGTAAGCCAAAATCCTTATGGGAAAAAGTCTTGTGGACAGACGAGACCAAGATAGAGCTTTTTGGAGAAGCACATCATTCTACTGTTTACCGAAAACGGCCTACAAAGAACAGAACTCAGTACCTACAGTGAAATATGGTGGAGGTTCAATGATGTTTTGGGGTTGTTTTGCTGCCTCTGGCACTGGGTGCCTTGAATGTGTACAAGGCATTATGAAATCTGAGGATTACCAATGGATTTTGGGTCGCACTGTACAGCCCAGTGTCAGAAAGCTGGGTTTGCGTCCGAGATCTTGGGTCTTCCAGCAGGACAATGACCCCAAACATACATCAAAGAGCACCCAGAAATGGATGGCAACAAAGTGCTGGAGAGTTCTGAAGTAGCAGCAATGAGTCCAGATCTAAATCCCATTGAACACCTGTGGAGAGATCTTAAAATTGCTGTTGGGAAAAGGCGCCTTCCAATAAGAGAGACCTTGAGCAGTTTGCAAAGTGTGATGACTCGCTCTTGCAGATAGGTGCGGTTGCAGTATAGAGGCAAGGAAACAGTACTTTTCAAATCAATGTTCAGGATACAGTGTGTATGTTATATATGGTACAGTGTGGATATTATATATGGGGTACATTATATACAGGGTAAAGTGTGTAAATGATATATGGGGTGCAGAATGTTCAGAATGTAGTGTGTTTATTATATATGGGGTAAAGTGAGCAGGGTACAGTGTGTACTATATGAGGTGCAGTATATACAGGGTACAGTGTGT